>NC_136513.1:24115000-24120000 GCF_053919585.1 Euprymna scolopes | reverse complement strand
GACCTTCAATGTCACCATGGTTATAAAATTTGTGATTACATTGGGTATGCAAGCAAACTACGAACTCAGACCGCCAAGTTAGAGTTTTATTGGTGGCTGTTGTATGCCTTTCATTAATATGTAGTATTTTCCAGGCATGATATAGTATATAGTATTTCCAAAGCGTGATATAATATGTAGTAATAGCAAGGGGCGCTTTGCCTGGTCGTAAAATACGCTTAAATATGATATTAGATTCCGTATATATTATGAGAGTCGTGATTTCAAAAGTAAGAAAAAAATATTTAGGTGTCATCAACTAGACTCGAACCCGAAAGCAAAACTCTCGCATTCAAAGCTCGTGACGTAACCATTCTACCAACGTGACACGCATATACACTCATGAGCAAAAAATTGGGCCGAGAGTAAAAAAAGGAAGAAATCGATTTTTCAATATTTTTCCATGAATTATTGTTAATTTTAACTGAAAATTTCTATTTTGCAGATCATAAGTGGTTAAATGAATCCTAAAAATGGTAAAACCGCATCTTGATAAGGATATAAAAAAATTGCAGAATTAAGGCAGTTCAAAATAATTTACAAGCAGATTTTTTATATTTAAGAAAAGAAAAAGTGAAAACATCTCTTTCTGTAATGAAGCGGATTGGTCAAAGGTTCGAAGTGGAATGCTTGGTAAAAGGGAAATCTGGATCTGGTTGCCCTAGAGCATTCACTTTGAAGGACGGCCACAGGCTTTGAAGAATCACTAGAAAACTTATGTTGACCATAGCAAAGAATTCAAAACAGGGACTGGAAATTCTCTTTCTAGATATAAAATATCTAGACGAATGAAAAAAAAGGTTTGCAAAGAAGCCATTTTTATCTAAGAAGAACATCAATGATAGAAAGAGAGTTTTCTCGTATTATGGCAAGAAAGATACAGACTGGTTCAGGAATGTTTTCTTGTCAGATGAATCAAGATGTTGTCTTGTTAGTGATGCTCCCGATGCTTCCGAACTGGAGAAAGATTTTCACCAAGTTGCATGAAAACAACAGTTAAACACCGGACTGGAGGGATAATGATATGGGGAACTTTTACTGCAGCAGGAGTTGGGGAACTTATTAGATGTGAGAAGGCAATCAATGCAAAAGGATACATTGGAATATTAGAAACAGGACTGTTACCAAGTATCCAGAAACTGGGAAAATCTCAGAACATTATTTTTCAACATGATAATTCCCCTGCAGATACTGCTAAAGTCACAAAAAATGGTTTTCTGATAATTCAATTAATGTGATATTTTGGCCAGGTCAAACCCCCGATTTAAACGCAATCGAAAATATTTGGTCCATAATATCTCGTGCATTGGATGGAGAACTTTTTCGAACAATGACAAACTGTGGGAAGCTGTGCAAAGAGAATGGAATAGCATCTCCTCTTACAGTGTTCCATTTTGGTTGAGAGCATGTCTAAAAGGATTGATCTTTTAAAGACATCAAAAGGAATGCGATTCCATCCTAAGAATTTATTAAAGTAAATGTCTTGTTCTGTGTTATTAGTCTCGTTTAAGTTTCCTTGTTAATTGTTTTTTTGTTCAATATAGCTTTTAGCGCAATAAATTGGATAAAATTTGTTTGGCCCAGTTTTTTTTTTTTTTTTTTGTTAACGAGTGGCCACTGCTTTAAAATAAATTAAGATGAATGTACAAATTGTATAATGATTTTCTTTTCAATTCTGACCCCTTTAAAAACTATTTTAACCGGCTAAAGACCCATAAAAGAACGGTCTATAAAAATCCAATCATTTGAGGCCCCTAACGCCGCTCTGCGAATTTTAGTTTCGGGAGAGATGGAGTTTGAAAATATGAAGATAGACAGACAGACATAATGAGTTTTATAAATTAGATTTTATATATAATGGATTACATTAAAGTTTAAAATGCAGAAGTCAAGTATCATGGTTCAATTGTGATCTAAACAGAAACATTAGCATTGCTATATTAAAGAACCTACTAATGATTATATATGTGTTTGTTATGATAATGGCCTAAATTTAAGTTTAAAACGAAAAAAAAACATGCATCATTGTTAAATTGTCTTTTAAACAGAGACATCTATTTTGAACGCACGTCTGATCAAAGAACCTACTGTTGATTTTATAGGTTTGACCTATCGGCTTGTGTGGTAATAAAATTTTTCAAATGCACTTGAGATGTTAGGCTGTGTAAGATGTTAATTTTCCTGTTCCTTTTTTTTTAATCGGATTATTTCGATTTTCGAATGCTCATACTTATGTTGACATAAAACCTATCTTAGAACACTGACAGGCACATGAATTACCTTCGTGTAAAACTTTGATAAAAATCGACTCAACCGTTTTCGATTACATAGAAAACGAACTCACAGATACATAGACACACATACAAAATTACTTTTATATAAAGAATAGGATAGATGGATATATATATATATATATATATATATATATATATATATATATATATAGATATATAGAGAGATTATTTAATAGATAGATAAATTAATAGATAGATAGATTAATCAATATATATATATATATATATATATATATATATATATATATATATATATATATAAATTAACAGACAGAAAATTTAACAGATAGATAAATTAATACATTGATAGATTAATTAATGGATAGCTAGATAAATTAATAGATAGATAAATTGATAAATGTATTAAACTAGCCTGGGTGCCCGATGTTGCCCGGATGTTTGAAGTTGTGTGTTGAGCAAAAACAAATGTGGCAGGAAGCAGGCAGGCTCATACCAGTACCGCAAAGAATGAAAAGAACGTAAAAAGCGACCCCTCCCTGTAGAAAAGTGTCCAATTGAGGGTGTAGGAATTATTTTTTTTAGCCAATTTTTAGGTATTTGTCGTCCGACGGGTCGAGCTTCAAAATGATACTAATCTCGTGAAAATCCGTTTCCTCTGTCGAAAGTTTAAGGCATACATACATACATACACACACACATACATACATACATTTAAACAGACAGATGAGATTTATTTTATAGAAGACGGCGCTGAAGAGAGCTGATAAAGGTAAATCTAGAGTTGTTTCACGCCGTACTCTATTCCAAAGTAAACGTGAAGTTGTTAAGAACCCTGGGCAGACAAGTGGAGAGGTCTTTGACCAAGCCGGATTGAAGAATGTCTCAAAAAATTCTCGATGTCGCCTCCTGAAAAAGGTGGCAAAGTCTGTTAAGCCTGTGACAAAGCCTCCATTAAAGCAACATCACATACAAAACCGATTGCAATTGGCAGAGGACAACATGATAACGGATTTTTCCAAAGTTTTGTTCACGGATGAAGTGCGTGTCACTCTTGATGGCCCAGATGGCTGGAGTTAGGGATGGGACGACATCGTCATCAGCGTTTAAGGCGCCAACAAGATGGTGGTGGGATAATGATTTGGGCTAGGATTATCGTAGGTACATTTGTTGGCCTATGGGGAGTTCCAGAAGGTGTAGAAATTAATGCTTACATAGTTTTCTGAAGGAGCACTTTGAACCATGGCGGAAGAAGCAAAGGTTGACGTTCCGAAAAAAACATTCTTTTTATGCAGGCCAATGCTCCCTCGCACGCAGCAAACAAAAGTAAAGAGTATTTGCACCAATTAGGGTTCTCGGGGCTACAGAAGATGAAGTGGCCTTACGAATTCACCAGATTTGAACCAAATTGAGAACCTTTAGAGTATCATGAAGAGACGCCTCTATGCAAGCGGTCGCCAATTTAAGAGCAAAGATTAGTTGTGGGATGCTCTCCAAGTGGTATCGCGAGGAATAACTGTTGACGAAATCACAAATTTGACTAATTCTGTGGACCAACGGCTTTTACAATTATTTCATAAAAAAGAATCGCATATCCCCAACTAATTATGTCAACGTAGAGATCGCTATGTAGTTATTGTGTTCTAAGCATTTTCCTAGTTCATTTAATAATTGAAAATTATTTCAATAAACAGTTATAGGTATATTGTGTTTTTTTTTTTCTCAACCTCGTTAATAACTTGACACACTGAAATCAAAAGATATTCCTATCTCCTACCATAGTTTCGCTAATACTCATTGAAATACTTTTATTTTCTGACTGAAGTAGCTGAATAGTAAGCACTTTCATAAAGTTTCATGGATTTTTATTCACTCGTTCACTTAAATGAAATCTGTTGCCAAGGTCGTCAGAAAAATGGTTGTGTCAGTCTACCGCCCCAGAAAGCATCTCACATCTTAAGCAATCCTTTACTTTTATAAGAGATAGATACGTCCTTAATTGATCGGAATCCAGTACATTGTACGCTTTTCACCATCCTCTCCCCATCATTTTTGTTTTGTAATAGAAGAGACGCTGCGAGCTTATGCCTGCTCCGTCGTTATTTCCATGGCTACTGCGTGTCTTAGTTTCAATCTATAGTGCCCCTTGCAAAACTTTTACAAGAAAACACTAGTTTAGCTAAAGGTTCTATTAACAAGTTTTCCCACTCTCTTTCTATGTCTAAAGTAAAACGCAGATTCCATGAACAAGGCTTATTTTCCTGACTGTGGATTTCTGTTTCGCTGTCCTGCTATCCAACTGACTACAACATGGCCGTCTTCAAGTTCCATGAAAAAAAGTTCTCATCAAATTATACTAAATTCTCACTACGAACGATTACTACACTGTTGTCCTGATGACTTATTAATCCTTATCTTCTTCACTATTATTATTATTATTATTATTATTATTATTACTATTATTATTATTATTATTACTATTATTATTATTATTATCATTATTATTACTATTATTATTATTATTATTACTATTATTATTATTATTACTATTATTACTATTATTATTATTATTACTATTATTATTATTATTATTATTGTAATCATCGTTCTTATTATAATTATTTTATTTTAATATTATCATTATCATTATTTTATTAATAGTAGTAGTAGTAGTAGTAATAGTAGTATTGTAATCATAAGTATTGCTAT
>NC_136513.1:24070000-24110000 GCF_053919585.1 Euprymna scolopes | reverse complement strand
TGATAAATCATCGCAATAGTATAGTTGTAACGGATACCTTGCTCTTCCCATATGCTTGTGTCATAAAGGCACCAACATCACACTTTTAAATAAAACAAATGATAATATACTAGCAGGCCACCGGGCGTTGCCCATTCGTAAATAAGAATGGAGTACTGCTGCCACATCTGGGTTGGAGCTGCTAAAAAAAGCCTATCCTGCCTTGGCAGAGTACAAAATAGACTTCGTGGCTTTGTTGGAGATGCCCTTTCCTCTTCCCTGCAACCTCTCTCCAACAGAAGAGACGTTTCGATCCTATCGTTGTTTTATCGCTACTTCCATGGCAAGTGCTCGTCTGAGCTCCAATCTCTGGTCCCCCCTTGACAATCTTTCACAAAAAAACACCCGTCTAGCTGAAACCACTGTCAGTAATTTTCCCCACTCTATATCTGTGCCTAAATTCAAAAGTTAGATTCCATGAACAAAGCTTTTTTTTCTTCTTAGAAGTGCACGCCTGTGGAACTCTCTTCCGTTTGCCTGTTTCCCACCTGACTACAACTTGGATGTCTTCAAGTCCAACATAAAACAAATTCCTGATGAACCGCCCCCTTAAGTAAGACACTTTATCAAATCTCCAATACTAACGATTACTACGATACTATACCATTGATTACTGTACAAGCAATAACCCTTATCCCCGAGTGGCGTCCGGGCCTCGATAAGTGGTGACCTCCATGTAAAAAAGAAAAACGCATAAATATTATATTTTAATTAATGAAGAATTCTTATCATAAACAGAAATACCGTGGGTAATGTTAAATTCATAAAAAAAAAATCAGTAAAAAAATATGGAAAGAGACTAGGGCACGGGAATGCGAGTATTGTGGGTTTTTTTTGGGGGGGGGGCGCTTCTTCACTATCAGAACGAAATTTTGTAGTTGATAAATGAGTTTTTCAGAAAAAAAAGAATGGTTTCTACTGATTCTTTGTTAATTCTAATAAATTACAATGTTAGCTTCCAACGTATGTAGTCGAAATTACCTGAATATTACTTAATTATTTAAAAAAAAACGTTAATTATGTCAGCAGGTGAAAAATTGCGGCAATTGTGTTTAAATCGAAACGGAAAATTACCCCCCTTTTAAACTTCCCTATGTCCTACATAAACAAATACGATTGTTTTCTCCAAATTTTATTTTCTACTTTCTTTAATAAATAATTTTCTTTCTCGTCGATGTTCGTAATTTTTGGAAATACTCATGTTAAATATACGAGGAATACGTAGATACCAGTGTTTTCATGTGCAGTTCAGTATTACGATTTCCGAAATTTCCTTCTGATAGTGTAGAAGCGCCTTTTTTTCTAAACAGTTCACTTTTTGAAAGTAAAAAAAAATGATGTTGTTGAGCACCATTCGTTCATCTTGCATGAGTCAGATGATTTTTTTTACCAGAAAAATATCAGGTACTTACGTGAAGGGTTCCGCATGTCTAATTGAGCGTGGGTTTTGTGATTGTCAGTGCGTGTCGTTAACTATTCATCTCCTTGCTGCAGCACATGTTGATTGTATTGTTTTTTTTTTGTTTAGTTTTGTTTAATTTTGTTTTTGTTTTACTTAGGATACAATGGGTATCAGTAGCAAACTCAATAATACTATCCCACATAAGGAAGGAAGACTCAACTCAAAATGGATTCAAAACGTCCTATAAATTTTAAAAGATGCCCCCAGATACCTCCAGACTCAAGTCCCGAAAGGCTTTCTACAACTCAAAAATAAAAAAATTTCGACCCAGCTTTTGCTACAAATAGTAGGAAGCAGAGGGTAATCGCAAACCGGATCAGAACAAGACACTGCGGGACTGCAGTAAACAACCACAGGTGGAGATAAATAGACTCCCCAATGTTTCCAAAGTGCAAGAAAGCCTCCCAGGACAGACCACCTGAGCCTACACTATCCAGTCACCTGACTGGAGGGAGGCTATGCGACAGCCCATCTAGCTGAGGACAATTTTTCAGTCCGGCTAAAAAACAGCGGTATAGGTGGCTAACTAATACGACACTACTACTACTACTACTACTACTACTACTAGAAGGTCCGGTTTATCAAGGCCGGAGGCCACTCAAGGATAAGGATTGAGTGAGACAATATCAATCACGATGGAAACTTGGGTAGGGTACGATTATTTAAATGGACGTCGAATCAATAAGAATTTATTCATTTTAAACTTGAAGACGACCATGTTATAGTTAACCGGGAAGAAGACAAACAGTATTGTGTTGCACAGACGGACATCTCTAGGGAAGAGACTCCGCTTGTGGAATTTTCATTTTGTTTTAGGCACATATAGAAAAGTTGTTGGCAGTTGTTTCAGCAAGACGAGTATTTTCTGGGGAAGGAGCTTAGCCGAACACCTTTTTTTCATAGGCACCACAACTTATCAAGGCCACGGGGCACTCGAGGATAAGGGTTAAAGAGTGTACAGTAGTCAATTGGAGAATATAGTAATTGTCAGAATGGAAATTCAAGGGGTACGGCTTATCAAGAGTTTGTTTACATAGGGCTTGAAGACAACCATATTTTAGTCAGCTGGAAAGCAGGAAAACGGAAGACAGTTTCAGAGGCGTGCAGTTCTAAGAAATAAGCTTTTTTCATGGAATCTATATTTAGGTTTAGGCACAGATAAAGAGTGGAGGGAATTATTGATAGTGTTTTCTGCTAGACGAGTGTTTCTTATGAAAGTTTGGCGAGGGGGGACCATAGATTGAAGCTCAGTTGACCAAATGCCATGAAAATGACGATAAAGCACAGACAAACTCGCTACATCTCTTCAGTGAGAAAGAGTTTGCAGGGAAGAAAAAAAAGGACATCTCCTAGGAGGCTACAAAGTCTATCAAGGCAGGATAAAAGTATCTGTACAGCAGAAACAGACTCGTAACGTCTCTTGTTAGATGGAAGCGAAAAGGTCATCTCCTACTAAAGTTAGAAGACGAGTCTGTATCCTGTCAAAACAGTAAAGGGTGTGTTTTTTGTTTGTCTGATGTTTTTTCTTTAATTTCTTTTTGTAGGTGGGGGATTCATCACATTGTTCTTGCTGTTGTTGAGAACCATTCATTCATTTTATATGAACCCTATGGTTATTGTTGGCATTCATTTCACTGCTATCTTTCTAGTTAGAATTCTTTCTAGAAAGACATTGGGTACTTATGGGAAGTGAAAGCGTTTCTGTGGCACGAACTTGGTACACTCAGGTTATTAGCCCCTATCATTAAACATTTAGCCACTGTAACAGCCCTGGTGTATTCTCTGCCGTATTTATAGTTACTAGTGGGGCATGTTGAAATTCAACCGAGAGAGAGACTTAGCTGTCGTACAAAGCTAAGACTCTGTAACATCATCTTTGTATAGATACTCCCTCAGGCATTTGTCTATAAAATGGTCTGAGGGAGTAGCACTCCTCTGACAAGACGTTGCAATCATCATTTATGTATGTATGTTTAAAATTTTCGACGGGGGCGACGGATTTTCACGAGATCGGTATCGTTTTGAAGCTTAACACACAACGCCGGCCACACAGGCTAGTGTGTAATATATTGTTGCCAAGCATTCTGTGGACTTCAGCGTGACTGAAGACCCTGCGATTTATTGTAGCTCTTTGTTAAAACTGTAAAAGTATTCATCTAAGTAATCTGGTTAATTTAGTGCCAGAATATATCTGGTTATTACAGGTATTTAGACTTAAAAGACTTAACTCTGAGTCTACTAGGTTTAAAAATAAACCATTATACACGTAAGTACGTTAAAGGTACTTATAAATCATTAAATATTTCAGAATCATTTTTACATAATAATTTTAAGAACACATTTTCTATAAGATATCATGTCAAGAAGGCCATTTATACAGGATAAAAAGGTTTCACTAAGAAAATAAACAGAAAATTAAAAGAAAGTAATACGTTTGTTTTTTTTTGTTTTTTTTTCGGAACGTACTTCCCAAAATGCGACATCATTAAAAAAAATATTACATTGCGTCTTTGGTGATCGGGATATCCTATTTATCAAAAAGGAGGATAGAATGCGATAACATATTACGAACATCACATTAGCATGTCTCTATACTAATTATTTAATGTTTGTAGTAGGGTTGGTTGTTTTCCGGCATATCAACCCTTTTCAGGTTATTTAATGCCGAATCCAGTAAAGAACAATTGTTTAATAGAGTATATATTTTTTTTAAGTCGGTTACTATTTAACTCATAGCTAGGACCTTAACAGGTACTACCAGTCCGGGTCAGAATGGACCTGGGAGCAATGGCAATTAAAGGGTGGCTCCAAAGCCCGGAAGCTGGGGTCTCACCATCGGATAAAGTTTAAGGTCATATCCAGAACCGTTTGTAGTATGTTATCAACTTTTATCCTCCTTTTTAAATATATAGGATCTCCCGATCGAATAATTCATAATCTGGAAATTGTAACACACGTACGTAGGTGCGTTAAAGGTACTACGATAATAATATACAGACTAGTTGAAAAGGGTTCTATAAATCTGGCACCTATCCAGAGCGCCCCCTTCCCATTTCGGGGAGCTTGATTCCCAACTATAAATTGACGTCATGTGTAATTTCATGCCGCGGGAGGACAGGTTTATCATTATCCCGGTGTATGAAAACGATAGCATTATGATTAACAATATTTTTAACAGTCTGGCTTTTCCGATTAGGTCATCTCTTGAATGATTTTAGCCTTCCAATTATGACGACACCTTTGAAATCGAAAAATTCAGAAAATTAATTTCCACTTTCCTCCTTCATCTCTGTCTCCTCCCTTTGTATCGCCGCTTCCCCTCTCCAATTCTTTTGTGGAGTTTCATCCGTCCTTTCACCCATCCTCGCTCCCCAGACGTTAAACGTCAGTGTCGTCATTCGAGGGCTTCGTCATCGCTAACCAATTCAATCTCAAAGGTGTGGTCATTTCTTTTCGAGATTATAAGACGGTTACGATCGTTTGCCGAATGTCACACGAGATGCTGTAAGGTCCGGAAGCTTTTTACGGGAGAAAAACGAGGATAAAACAGATAATGGAGGCGAATAAAGGCGGCTGTGTCATAACAAAATGGAGGATTGAACTGTGAAAAAGGCAGAAGAAACAAATGCGAAGAATTTGAAAGAAATACAAACGGCAGCGGAAAACAAAGATGAAAACGAGGCCGATTTCCGGTTTGGGATGACAGCGAATTCTTTAGTCATGTTTTTCTACCTTTTTTCTTCAACTTAAATATTTTATTTATTTTATTTATTTTTATTTTTTTTTTTTTTTTAGTATGTGATTCAATTTCTTTAAATGCTTTTCATTTTAGTTTGAATTGATGTTTATTTATATTTTTTGCTTCATTTTAAGATTTTTTTTTTCATTTTTGCGTTCACTTTCTTTTTCTTACTTTTGTACGGGTTTCTTTTTTATTTTATTTATTCATTTCTTTTTCTTTTGATTCTGCCTAAAATGATTTCCGTTTTCATTTCTTTTTCCTTTGTTTTTACACTTTATATTAACTTTCTTCTTATTTTTTTTTAATTTCCTTGTTTTTAAGTCTTTCGTTTTTAAGCCAAATCATAGTCAAAGAAAAATGTATCATTCAACTAAACTCATACAACTATTCCTTACGTACATTGTAAACATTTGGTATCGTGGTATGTCTTAACAAAAACATCCTCACGTTACCATAGACCTGTGGCGCTGTGTATGTTTTGACAGGGCCATTTTGGACGAAAATGTATTGTCTTTACGTATGGTGAAAAACCAGACCGAGAATTAATATAGACTGTCTATGAACGTATATATATATATATATATATATATATATATATATATATATATATATATATATATATGTATATATATATATACACACATATATATATATATATGTATATATATAGTCATCCTCATACAGTACTGTTTCGTTGTCTCACAGCTTTTCAGTGCGGTTAGACATACACCTTTTCCCAGCCGTGGATAGGACCTAAACCATCGCGTTGACAGTCAACGACTCTAACCATCGGGCCAAGAATCAATGCCCGTAAATATTTCTCCTCAAATGCCTAGTAGATTAGCATTTGCCCGTCGCAAAGTGCTCGAACTGTCAATTTGTTTACA
Source organism: Euprymna scolopes (assembly GCF_053919585.1). NCBI lineage: Eukaryota > Metazoa > Mollusca > Cephalopoda > Sepiida > Sepiolidae > Euprymna > Euprymna scolopes. The sequence goes on along the minus strand of NC_136513.1, from coordinate 24,103,870 downwards.
AACAAACAGTGGGCTTCGCTTAATCGCGTAAATACGCGTCGGATGAAAATATATTTACAAAGTGTTCAACTAACGAGGCGGGCTTATTATTCCAACTTTTTAATTTATTCCAAGATGTGTCACTAGTTTACAAATTTTAATATATATATATATATATATATATATATATATATATATATATATATATATATATATATATATACAAGTTAGAAATGCATTTCATCTAAGGCATGAACAGTGTTAAACAAAATGTTTTTACTATAGACTTTAAAAATAAAGATACAAGATTCAATTTGAAATTTATTCATCTTCAAAGTGCACTTTTAAAAATTTGACAAAGTAAGGTATAAACTTTTAATACCTTACTTTGTAAAATGTATAAAAGTGCTCTTTGAGATAAATAAATTTCAAATTGACTCTTGTACCTATACTTTTAAAAGCCTATAGTAAAAACATTCTGTTTAATAATTTTCATGCCTTAGGTGAAATGCTTTTCTAACATGTATCGTATCTTTTAAAGATTATATTTTATTTAATTTATTAATTTGTATTTAAAAAAAATGAATGTGGCTTTGTATTTATAAACACTCGTCTACTCTCTATTTCAGTTTGTATTTCTCCTCACACCACAATTCATTTTTGCAACCGTCTCTTTGTATTATTACAGTTCTGAATATTCTCTCTGTTTCAACTTGTATTTCTCCTCACACCACAACTGTTTTTTTTTTTTTTTTGCAACGCACTCTTTGTCATACTTGTCTGAGTAATGAGAAAATCTGAATTTTTTAACAAAAACTTTAAAATAACTTTTTTAGATTTAATTTTTTAAACTTCTTTCAGAATAGAAAATCTTTACAATTTGATAAGGAACATATTTCATACGAGTTTCATTAAAAATATTCAGTAGATAACGAGAAAAATAGAAATGAAATTTCTGAAAGAACTGTATAACTGGTTACGCTTAATAGTAGTCCTCGCCAGCGAAAGTCTTTGTTATTGTTATTCTGTTATTATTATTATTTAAAACATTTTGTGTCCTGCTCTTTCGCGTGAGGACTAATATATATATATATATATATATATATATATATATATATATATATATATATATATATATATATATTAAAAATTGTGACGCATTTTTAAATAAATTAAAAAGTTTGAATGAGCAGAAAAACTTTAAGATGTAAAAAAATTATTTTTATTTCTTTTTTTGAATGAAATGTCAAAATTTCAGAAAAATAAAAAATTGCATTTTAATCTGTTTTCTGAAACGGTTTAGTGCTTAGTGTAAGTTTATAATCTAATATATAAAAGGCTATGTATTTGTCTGCCTATCGGTCTTTCTGTCTGTCTGTCTGTCCGTCTCCATATTTTCAAACTCTATCTCCTCCAAAACTAAAAGTCGTAGGGCGGTGCTAGGGGCTTCAAATAATTGGATTTCTTACAGACTGTTCTTTTAGTGATCTTTAGTCCCTAGTAGTCTTTATAATTATAAAACTCAAATGACCTTGTAACGGGTGTTGTCACCCACATCCTGTTGCGCATGCGTACATAAATATAAACCCATAACAGCTTAAACAAATAAGTATTAATCGCTACTTCTGCAGAATTTGACCTTTCTTAAAAAAACATTCATACATTTTCTTCTACACTACCAACATAAATGAATAACCACGAAAATATGTTTTTTTTTATTTGAGTTACAAATAAATAATCAACGCGACAATAAAACGTATTATTATACTGTGTACGTTTTCAGCGTTCCAATTCTTTGCTTTTTCCCGTTTAAATTAAGATATATATCAAAATTTAAATATTATGGTATCCGATCAGTGCACATTTACCCATCAGCATGGCAAACCACTTATATTTCAATGACTGTAATTTTTTTTCTCCAAAATAAGCAATTATGAACAGAACGACTCATAGAAATCTATCTATATTCTTTTTTCATTCTAATATACTTTCATAGAAATGTGTCTGTGATATGACACAAAAAAAACTATTTTCTTTACGTCACAGGTGTCACGCTGATACATTAATTCCATAGCTAAAATTAAATACTGACCCAACGGGTCACGGGTAGTCTAGTATATATATATATATATATATATATATATATATATATATATATATATATATATGTATATATATATATATAAATTTATATTTGATATTTAGAATTATAGAAGACAATACTATGCCTAACGCAATGCTTCAAATAAAGTACATAAACCTCTTTTATATATATATATATATATATATATATATATATATATATAGAGAGAGAGAGAGAGAGAGAGAGAGAGAGAGAGAGAGAGAGAGAGAGGGTGCCCACAAAGTCTGGCTTCATCATGTAGCCAGACTTTGTGGAAGCATCCTGTAGATTATGTAGCCAGACTTTGTGGACACCCTGTATATATATATATATATATATATATATATATATATATATATATATATATATATATATATATATATACACACACGTGCATGTGTGTCTGTGTCTGTGTGTGTTTATATATATATAAATATGTATACATATATATATATATATATACATATATATATATAATATATTTTAGTCATCGACATACAGTCCTGTTTCGTTGTTTCACAGCTCATCAGTGCCGCTAGACTAACACCTATCCCAAGCCGAGGATCGAACCTAGAACCGTCGTGATGAAAGTCGGCAGTTCTACCCCCTGACTACGGAAGCGGTGGCCGCAATTAATCTGTCCGAATGTCTATTTAAATAAACATCCGTCCGCCACTCGTAAAGTGCTCAAACGTTTGTTTGTAAACAAACCGCGAGCTTCGCATTTTTTCAGCTAAATTAAGTAGCGAGTGACATTATTTACGATAGTGCTCAACCCAAGAGGGGAGTTTATAAAATATATTTTAGTCATCGACATATATATGTATATATATATATATATATATATACAGGGTGTCCACAAAGTCTGGCTACATAATCTACAGGATGCTTCCACAAAGTCTGGCTCCATAATGTAGCCAGACTTTGTGGACACCCTGTATATATATATATATATATATATATATATATATATATATATATATATATATATATATATATATATATATTTGGTGATGTAAAACGTTTCCCAGTCATGTTTTGAATTTATTTATATTTTGGGTGGTGTTGCCTACAAACAATTTATGTTGTTGCAGACTGTGGACATCTCCATTTTCTTTTATGCCTTGTCTTCATCAATCTTTTTCATATAGCATTCTTGTATATATGATTGAAGTCTTTTCACATTTCGATCTGAATTCATTTAGTGGGTCTATTGCGAACCTCTAAAGCTATTAAGCCAATTAAAAAAACTGCCAATGATTGCGTAGTAGGGTTAATAAAAAAAGGGATAAAAGATTACATCAAATAACTATTACCAAACGATAGAAATTTTATTACTCTACTTTGTATAATTGGTCCCCCAACAAAAGAAAGGTTGACCTGTAAATTCACCCTTGTCCGTTCGTCTGTTCTTCTGTCAGCACTTTTTTTTTAATAACTACACCTTGGAATACACTTGTTTTCTCATCAAATTTGATTTGTTGAATTCGTTTTTCACATACTGATTTAGATTAGGGTTTTTTGGGGGTTTTTTAGTGTCCAAAATATATTTCTACATGCACCAAAAATCACAACAGCAAAAATACACAATACAACACTAACCATAAAACCAAATATTACAAAAATAATTACAAGCATGAGCAAAAGCCATCACTAAAAGAGGAACAATAAAAATGGCAGTAGCAAATACAAACTCACATCAGCAACATTAAAAATAACATCAAGAATCCAACACCTACAGGAAAAAATAAATAAAGACAACAACCACATCAACAACAACAATAACAAAAATGCTAATAAATACAACAATAGTAATCACAAAAAGAATACCACAAAAAAACAAGAAAGAATACAAACGTTATAATAACAACCAGATCAAATATAACAACAATAACAATAAATATAAATATAATATAAAATAATAACAACAATAAAAAAACAACAGCAGCAACAAAAATGACAACAAACCCCCCAGTAACCGTAGAAACAAACACATAAAACAACCACATCAAGAATATCAACAACAAAAATAAAACAAAAACATGATAACACGAAAAACACATAAAATTGCACCATAGCCACATAAGTAATATTAAATACAATACCACCATACACAGCAGCAACAAAAATAACAACAAAAAGTACAATAAAAACAGCGTCAAGTAAAATAACAATATTATCAATAAAAATAACAGCAAACCCCACAACCATTGCAATAACAATGAAAACAGCAACTACTAAGCAACAAGAAAATAAACAGCAAAAACTAAACCAACACAACAACCACAACAACGAAACCAGAAATGAAACCACAAAAAATACAATCACAAAAAAATGAAATAAAATCTCATAGCCCTGATAAACAGCCAAGCTGCACCAAAGTGAAAAAACTTAATTAATCAAATTAAACGTCAGAGAAGCTCATTATATCTTCAACCGTTCACCCGTCAAATCCAATAAGCTATCAATTAGAAAAAGAAAAGAAGGAAACAAAGCTGAAAATACCATAGAAAAAATCATGACGAAGTAAATGACTTTGGTGCCGAACGAATCTTTGACCTTCGCAGATGTCCAGACTTGAACGTCCAGAGAATTAAGCCATCGAGCAAAGATGTCGGTAGAATTTTAGTTCTTTTCTCGTGGCATCAAAAGGTGCCACGAAAGGCGCCATCTTGTTTTTTTTGTTTTTTTTTGTGTTCATTTTGATTTTTTCCCCGCGCTTTTCAATCGGCAAGCGATGGGTATAAATAAATAATACGGTTGAAAATGTCTAATTCGGTAAATAAGCATCCAATCAGATGCGGCTGTTTAATGCAATAAAGGCGAGCGCTTGGAGACGTGGCATATCTCCTGGGTAAAAGGAAGAACGGGAGGGCGCATAAAAGGAAGGACGCTTAAAAGGTGAGAGTGAAAGGATGATCTTTTTTCCTATGCTTTGCTTTAATTTCCTTTTCTTTTTTTAATTCTTTCTTTTTGTGAGAAAACTGTTTAGGAAAACATTTTCACCGAATACGCATCGTCGAGTGTTAAATATTACCGTGATTTATTTGGCTTGTAAGTCTTACGGCACGTCAACCCTTTTGGTGTTTCATCGGTTGAGTTAGATTCTGCGTAAATGTTAATTGCCGCGGTCGGAAAAAGAAAACAACAGGCTTGAAATGTGTCAACATCATGTGAATAAACTAAATCCAAACAAAATGTCCATCGAATTTGACCTGATGTTGTGTTCATCTAAAAAGGAAACTCGAATTTTAATTCGAAATGATTTCTTATTTAATAACATATATTAATCTATATATCTATAAAAATGAGAATTTGTGCATAAAGACACTTCTCAGTCTATATACCCAACGAATGTGTTATCTTTGAATTTGGTATATATGGTATTCGGGCATATGGAACACTTTTTAATCGGGTGTTATCCGGAAAAAGAGTTAGCAAGAGGTCAAAATTTAAAAATTGGTACGTACATTACAGATTCCTTGTGTTAAGAATAAGTAGGTGATTATGTCAAACTGGCTTAATGGTTTTCGTAGTTGAGTTACTGTCTTTAAGTTTGAGTTTCGATCTCGGCTTGAGTTTTTGTTTTTAATTGCAAGAAGTTAACTGTTTAGAATAGATATAATACTTGCATGCACATGTCTCTGTTTTTTGTATGAATTAAAATATGATATTTATGCGTATTTTATAGCCCGAGCAACGCCGGGCGGCTTGCTAGTAATACTATAAATGCATATCATTAAACAACAAAGCAACAACAATAAAAAACAAATATTTTAATGCTTTTACTGATTTTTTTTTTACCACAATCTCTTAGGTTTACCATTTATTTTACCAAGCATTAACTATTACACTCTCTTCCAAAGAGGTTATATTTTCTTTTATGAACTCGCATGTTGGCATTCAATAACTATATAGGAACATTATGAAGACGTGTGCGTATGTGTATAGCGCATGAATGACAGAAAGTATTGAAAGAAATTAGGACACTCAAAGTTGCAAACATTATATTTACATCGAATGATACAAATTACATCTATCAGTGTTTGTCCGTTATTACTTGAGTTTGTGTGTCACAATTATCATGGACAGAAGTAAGATATCGCTGTCTTCATTATCGTTTTGTTCGCATCTGCCATTGTTTATCTTGTCCCGTACTTATGTCTCCCAATGTGAACTCACGTAACATAGGAAAAGATGAGCAAGCAAATCTGCCTCAAACAAAAAAAAAGTCAACTCCTCTTGATTCCGGTTTTATTATACTAACAACCACATTGAAGGAATGCAAGACTAAGGAGTTCATTGTATTTACAAGGCAGCAACACATAAAATAATACAAATTACATCTATCAGTCCGATATTATATGAGTTTGTGTGTCATAATTATCACGGACGTCTTCATTTACTCGGATTTAAAGTCATTCTTAAGATTACGCAGTGGATTACTGTTATTCGTTGAAGTACTGTAATTGTCGTCGTTATTAATTTTCATTGTGACCGATTAAGATGTTAGGCAATATTTCACGTTTGAATTTTACACATCTAACCCTTTTTTAAAATGTAAAATGTTTTTGATGGGGGTAGTTATTTAATTGCCGCCCACATCGGCAATATTTGGCACAAGGCCTGGAAAGTAAGAACCCCGCAGGCTCCCCAAAAGGAGGGGCACTCCTGCAATTTTAAAAATTGCCTGAGTAACACCGTCGACATTCCCCGGTCGGGGTGCCTCAGGCAGCAAGCAATAAACTTGCCCCAACGGAAAGCCCGGTGGCAAGGCCTGGGAGGGTGGACCTCCGAGGTATTACCCAGGCGGTGTACCTCAGTCCAACAGGTGCTTGGCCGGTTCCCGGCCCCTCACCTGTTGGGCTGAGTGTCAAGTGACGAATCCTTGATGTGTACTACCCTGTCTGCCTGCAGCCGAAGCCGCTAGGAGAAACATCCCATCATAAGAGGTATATAATGGGGGTATTTATTTAAATGCTGCCCACATCAGCATTATTTGGCACAAGGCCTGGAAAGTGGGATATCCGCAGGCTCCCCTAAAGGAGGGGCACTCCTGCAATTTTAAAAATTGCCTGAGTAACCATGTCGACATTCACCGGTCGGGGCGCCTAAGGCAGCAAGCAATAAACTTGCCCCACCGGAAAGCCCGGTGGCAAGGCCTGGGAGGGTGGACCTCCTAGGTATTACCCAGGCAGTGTACCTCAATCCAACAGGTGGTGGGCCGATTCCCGGCCCCTCACCTGTTGGTCTGAGTGTCAAGTGACGAATCCTTGACATGTACTACCCTGTCTCCATGCAGCCGAAGCCGCTAGGAGAAACATCCTATCATAAGAGGTATATAATGGGAGTATTTATTTAAATGCTGCCCACATCAGCATTATTTGGCACAAGGCCTGGAAAGTGGGATACCTGCAGGCTTCCCTAAAGGAGGGGCACTCCTGCAATTCTAAAAATTGCCCGAGTAACCCCGTCGGCATTCCCCGATCGGGGCGCCTCAGGCAACAGACAATAAACTTGCCCAACTGGAAAGCCCAGTGGCAAGGCCTGCGAGGGTGGACCTCCTACGTATTACCCAGGCAGTGTACCTCAGTCCAACAGGTGGTGGTCCGGTTCCCGGCCCCTCACCTGTTGGGCTGAGTGTCAAGTTACGAATCCTTGACTGGTACTACCCTGTCTCCATGCAGCCGAAGCCGCTAGGAGAAACATCCTATCATAAGAGGTATATAATGGGGGTATTTACTTAAATGCTGCCCACATCAGCATTATTTGGCACAAGGCCTGGAAAGTGGAATACCCGCAGGCTCCCCTAAAGGAGGGGCACTCCTGCAATTATAAAAATTGCCCGAGTAATCCCGTCGGCATTCCCCGGTCGGGGCGCCTCAGGCAGCAAGCAATAAACTTGCCCCACCGGAAAACCCGGTTGCAAGGCCTGGGAGGGTGGACCTCCTAGGTATTACCCAGGCAGTGTACCTCAGTCCAACAGGTGGTGGTCCGGTTCCCGGCCCCTCACCTGTTGGGCTGAGTGTCAAGTAACGAATCCTTGACTGGTACTACCCTGTCTCCATGCAGCCGAAGCCGCTAGGAGAAACATCCTATCATAAGAGGTATATAATGGGGGTATTTATTTAAATGCTGCCTACATCAGCATTATTTGGCACAAGGCCTGGAAAGTGGGATACCCGCAGGCTCCCCTAAAGGAGGGGCACTCCTGCAATTCTAAAAATTGCCCGAGTAACTGCGTCGGCATTCCCCGGTCGGTGCGCCTCAGGCAGCAAACAATAAACTTGCCCAACCGGAAAGCCCGGTGGCAAGACCTGGGAGGGTGGACCTCCTAGGTATTAGCCAGGCAGTGTACCTCAGTCCAACAGGTGGTGGGCCGGTTCCCGGCCCCTCACCTGTTGGGCTGAGTGTCAAGTAACGAATCCTTGACTGGTGCTACCCTGTCTCCATGCAGCCGAAGCCGCTAGGAGACATCCCATCATAAGAGGTATATAATGGGGGTAGATATTTATTTGCTGCCCACCTTAGCAAAATGTGGCACAAGGCCGGAAAGTGGGAACCCCGCAGGCTCCCCTAAAGGAGGGGCACTCCTGCAATTTTAAAAATTGCCTGAGTAACCCCGTCGGCATTCCCCGGTCGGGGCGCCTAAGGCAGCAAGCAATAAACTTTCCCCACCGGAAAGCCCAGTGGCAAGGCCTGGGAGGGTGGACCTCCTAGGTATTACCCAGGCGGTGTACATCAGTCCAACAGGTGCTGGGCCGGTTCCCGGCCCCTCACCTGTTGGGCTGAGTGTCAAGTGACGAATCCTTGACTGGTGCTACCCTGTCTCCATGCAGCCGAAGCCGCTAGGAGACATCCCATCATAAGAGGTATATAATGGGGGTAGATATTTATTTGCTGCCCACCTTAGCAAAATGTGGCACAAGGCCGGAAAGTGGGAACCCCGCAGGCTCCCCTAAAGGAGGGGCACTCCTGCAATTCTAAAAATTGCCTGAGTAACCCCGTCGGCATTCCCCGGTCGGGGCGCCTCAGGCAGCAAGCAATAAACTTGCCCCAACGGAAAGCCCGGTGGCAAGGCCTGGGAGGGTGGACCTCCTAGGTATTACCCAGGCGGTGTACATCAGTCCAACAGGTGCTGGGCCGGTTCCCGGCCCCTCACCTGTTGGGCTGAGTGTCAAGTGACGAATCCTTGACATGTACTACGCTGTCTCCATGCAGCCGAAGCCGCTAGGAGACACATCCCATCATAAGAGGTATATAATGGGGGTAGATATTTATTTGCTGCCCACCTCAGCAAAATGTGGCACAAGGCCGGAAAGTGGGAACCCTGCAGGCTCCCCTAAAGGAGAGGCACTCCTGCAATTTTAAAAATTGCCTGAGTAACCCCGTCGGCATTCCCCGGTCGGGGCGCCTCAGGCAGCAAGCAATAAACTTGCCCCACCGGAAAGCCCGGTGGCATGGCCTGGGAGGGTGGACCTCCTAGGTATTACCCAGGCGGTGTACCTCAGTCCAACAGGTGCTGGGCCGGTTCCCGGCCCCTCACCTGTTGGGCTGAGTGTCAAGTGACGAATCCTTGACATGTACTACGCTGTCTCCATGCAGCCGAAGCCGCTAGGAGACATCCCATCATAAGAGGTATATAATGGGGGTATGAGACGAATGGATTCGCCAATCATTTTTATAATCAAGGGTTGTGCTAAACAACCAAAGAAAATGTCGCAAAATTATTTTTAAATTGTCGAATTTTGGATTCACTCAGTTCGACGTTTGCTACGTCACGGACCGCATTTAATTCTTCGCCGCCATCTTGACAACTGATCTGAATTACGCCGCCATCTTGGTTACTGATCTGAAATACGCCGCCATCTTTGTTCAACATAATATCTCAGAACTTAAGAGGTTAACTACACCACGGACCGCATTTGATTCTTGGTCGCCATCTTGGTTACTGATCTGAACTACGCCGCCATCTTTGTTCAACACAATGTCTCAAAACTTAACAGGCGCCTGTCCGCGTCTGTCTAGTTCGGTTCTCATATGTTACACATAACAGTAGCAAACAAGTGAAGCATGCATGATCCCAATGTGTGCACAGTGAACGAGGCATAAAAAATAACTAAGATCAGCATCCCCCTATTTTTCCCCAAAGTCCCCAGGGGACGTAAAATCCTGATGAAAATGAAAAAGAAACGGTGTAATTTTAGGCCTTAACATATGTAAATTTGAGTCGATCATTTGCCCCCACCCATTTAGGCCCAGGCCTTACCATATTTAAATGTGAGTTCAGCTACGTGCAAAACTACTAAGTAGACACACACAAAATTTTTTGGACAAATATGGTAAAATAGTCCCAAAAATGGAGTGTTTTTATTAGCCCTAAAAGTGACCCTGGGACACACCCAACAATTATCGTGAAGTATAGACAAACAAAATTATATAGAAATCAGTTAGTTACATTTTTTTAGAAGGTTTTATAAAAATCCAAGGCACCAATTTTTTTTTAATAAGCACAAATGTGTCAATTTTAGACATTTTAACCCGAAAGGCATCCCTGGGGGCAACCGAGATTTTCCCAGAAAATCCGTTCAGTTACTTTTTTACTCATATCATGTTTAATGTTTGTGCAAAATTTCCAAAAATTCCAAGGCGTAGTTATTGAGAAAAGTGCGGGCAGAGAAACGAACCTCCGGACGAACAGACGAACTGACGAATGGACAAGGGTGAGTTTTCAGGTCACCCCATCCTTTTGTCGGGGAACCAAAAAGAGGTGGTAAATCCGCCGAAAACAAGTAGGATATAATTGCCCTTTGATAGAAGTTCCATCGTACTTCTGGAGGTCGAAGATTCAATCCTCAGTGCAGGCGACACTCAAAATACAATTGCGAATTACTAAATTATTACTATCCAGTGCTAAACGAAAGCATACTACACCGTAGATTAAATAAAGGTTTCCGTTTAAAGTTCAGTGCAGATTCACGAGTTTGACATGAAAAATCTCCCAAGTAAGACGAAGAAAATCAACACAATATATCTGGAGAAATTTGGTGGATACCACTCAAGATGAGAACAGTAGTCGGAAGCATCCAAATAATACGAATAATCGATCCTTATCTCAAAAATGTATAAGAAACCAAGGTTGTATGGACAATTGAAACTTTGATATTATTAACTTGGCGTTTAAATATGGACTGGCTCACTTGACTTGTAATGTTGCGGAGATTAGGTATACCGTTTGATTGATCCACACGGTGCTTTTAGAGACAAGGGAAAAATACAACACTAAGTTGTTTGCGTCTTATTTACAGATTTTAATCATAGGCCCCAAAAATCAACAGCGATTAGACTATCCCTGTAATGATATGGTCCCTGTTGTTTGTTCTTTTTTTGTGGTGGGAGTTAAGTTCTGTGTTGTTCTAGGAGGTCCACACCCAGGCTTTGCCTTCTCTTTTTGAGAAGGAGTTGGTTTATTGCTAATCATCTGGAATGTCGACGGATCTGATTTTTGCAAATCGGAGATCTCCTCCTCGAAGGCGCTGACATCTCAATCCCACTTTCTGGCTCTGGTGTCTGAATTCTTGCAGTGGCAGAGAACTAAATAATCCTTATAGTGCTTCAATGTCTACGGTAGAGTACAATAGAAATTGATATGCACCTGTCATTTAGAAACTGTTACGATTCTAATACGATAAAGGACTTAGGTGAGGGGACATATGTAACGTAGTTTCCGTTATGGTCTTTGTGGGGGGTGGCATTGGGGTCGTGGGCTTGTTTGATTGTGTACAGACTTGAGTCCATGTCATGCAAGTTTTAGCGTTAGTTAAAAGTAACAACGTGATTCCTTTCCAAGTAAATTCCTACGAAATTTTAATGTTTAATATATTCTTATGTTTTTCTTTTTTTTTTAATTGTGATGAAAATTAATGGTACTTCTACAGAATTGAAACAAGATTTTCGGAAATCGTCAAACTGAATTTTAAGCGTTCTCTTAAGGAGAAATGCTTTCCGACACGTTATAAAATGTCATAAGTACGCCCTGTATTTAAAAATTCAGATGATCGTTCATCTCCCTCTCAGTACAGTCCGATAAGTCTCCTGTGCTGGAATCTGTGTTAAATAGAGAAGTAGTCAACCATTTCAGCAACAATAACCTTCTTAGTGACATGCAATATGGTTTCCGTTCTGCTAGATCTACAGCTGACGTGCTCACAGTAATATCTCATAGGATTAGCAAATCTCTCGACTTTTACCGCCCCAGTAGATATCTCACTCCTGATGCAATTCTCTGCCTATATAAAAGCCAGGTACGGCCAATGATGGAGTACTGTCACCACATCTTGGCAGGAGCTGCTAGAAGCAGCTTATCATGCCTTGACAGGGTTCAAAATGGACTTCGTAGTGTAGTGTGGGATGCCCTTTTCTCTTGCCTGCCAGATCTCTCTAACAGAAGAGACGTTGCAAGCCTGTCTCTGCTTTATCATTATTTTCATGGCAAGTGCTCGTCTGAGCTCCAATCTATGCCCCTCTCCAAACTTCCACGAAAAACACTCGTCTAGCCAAAACCACTATCGATATATTCCCACACTCTTTATTTGTGTCTAAACCTAAACATAGATTCCATGAACAAACTTTCTTTCTTAGAACTGCACGTCTGTAGAACATTCTTCAGTTTGGCTGCTTTCCATTATTGATGAGCCGTCGTCCTAAGTTATCCACTTTGCAAAATTTCCACTAATTATGTTTATTACGCTACTAATGTATACCCATTAACCCTTATCCTCGAGTAACCCCCGGGCCTTGATAAGTGGTGATTTCTATGTAAAGAAAAAGTAATGGTATCTACGTATTCCTCGTATTTTTTAGATGATTATATCCAAAAGTTATTGATTAGGTAGAAAATTATTCATTAAAAATAGAATAAAACCCGAGAGACTTCAATAGGGAGATTATTTTCCGTTCGAATTAAACAAAAACGGCGGCAATTTTTCACCTTCTAACACGATTAAAATTGTTTTTTTTAATAATTCCGTAATATTTAAGCAGTCTTTATTGCTTAATTGTGAAGCTACCATTGCAGCTTATTAAAAGTGACAAAAAAAAATCAGTTGAAACTATTGTTTTTTTTTTATCGACCACAAAATCTCGTTCCAATAGTGTAGAATCACCAAATTAATAATTTGTATTATTTGTATTATTCGAACTATTCTTCTAATCTTAAACGTAATATTCCCAACGTTTCTTTCGATGTAATCTCCAATCTTGTTTTTATGTTTTTTTGTCGAACTTGAGAATATATTTTTTTTTTACATAAACTTCACCACTTATCAAGGCCGATAGGCCACTCAAGGATAAGGGTTAAAGAGTGTAGAGTAGTGAAAAAGACAATATAGTAATCGATAGTAATGGAAGTTCGGTAAATTTGTTAACTTAAGTGGAACGGCTCATCAGAAATTTGTTCACGTTGGACTTGAAGACAACCATATTATAGAAAGCTGGAAAGCAGGAAAACGGAAGACAATTCCACAGGCGTGCAGTTCTAAGAAAGAAGCTTTTATCATGGAATCTATGTTTAGGTTTAGGCACAGATAAAGAGTGGGGAAAATTATTGATAATGTTTTCAGCTAGTCTAGTGTTTCTTGTGAAAGTTTGGCGAGGGGGGACCATAGATTGAAGCTCAGTTGGACACTTTCCATGAAAATAACGAGAATATTTCTACTGAACTTAGGAATCGGAACGGAATTTCGAATGAAACCCTTATTTAATATTCAGGGACAACATGGTTTGGTTCCATTAGAGATGACTGGGGACAAGTCCTAAGTAATTCTCAATTGTCGCCTTATCCGATGATTGATCTTTTAAATTTCAGAAGTGTGTAAGTTACTACTGAATTTTCACCCACTACCTTATCAACTACGCCAGGGGTCCTAGCGGACGAGATGCACTTGAGCCAAGTTGGAGGTTACATCATCTAAAACGTTATTAAAATCACACTCAAGACGAAAACTATTTTTTTTACTGATATATATCCGTTTATCAACACTCACGGGAACAATGGGGAGATATAAAGGTTAAAAGAACTGTCAGTGTTCGGTGATAATTGATGTGGCGAACGTGTTATAAAAGAGTAAGTGAACTGGGAAAAAGCTTGCAAGAGTGGACTTAGTAATTAAAAAGGACGGCTCGACAAGTATTTGCTTACATTAGACTTGAAGATAGGAATAGTCATTAAATTTGTCAAAATCGATGATGGCTTTACTTAGAACTAATTAAAGTTTTGGATATCTAAGTGAAGACCGAGAAAGTGTGATAAGTTTTGTTTTTATAGTTGGGATTATCTATATTCAAGCAAATAAAGTCCTTCATCTCATGTAAAACTCCCAAAACTTCCGATCTTGTGCGATCTGAATGTAGAAATCTAATGCTATAATCACTCTCTCTCTCTCTCTCTCTCTCTCTCTCTCTTTATATATATATATATATATATATATATATATATATATATATATATATATATATATATATATATATATATATATATATATAAACTGTGTTCGGACCTATCGGTGTTAATCGTAAAACCCTGCACAGATGATTCCCGAAAAGATGAAACACTAGTGTCTGTAGGCATTTTAATAATTATAGTAAATAATCACACACACACACACATATATATATATATATATATATACATATATATATATATATATATATATATATATATATATATATATATATATATATATATATATTTGAATTTTGTTTACCAATGACTTATCTCATCTAACAACTTTCTGTCCACAAAATATAAAATATAAATAAGCTCTTATTTTTCGGATTTTTCTTTAATTGAGCACTCTGCTGGTTTTCTTTTTCTCCCAAAAAACTAATCATATATATATATATATATATATATATATATATATATATACAGTAGCGCCAAAAAAATGTTCGCACTTATCATTGTGTCGAAAATCGCAAATTTAAGCTTAATTAAATGTAACTGTTTAAACAACTTATACCTCATGTGATTGGCGTTTTATTCTTCTATAATTTTACCTGTTCTATATTAAACTTTTAACTGAAATATCCTAGTGTGCACGTCAATTAAAAAAAATAACTTTAAATCGAGAAGACAAAAAGAAACTCCGCACAATGGGAAATTGTTATTTAAATGTAACTTTAAAATATTAATTCAACGAAAATGCAACAGGAACACAATGGACGAATTAATATTTAGTAGTATAGTCCTTCTGCAATTTGAGAGCCTTCAGTCTCTTGGGCATTCCTTGAATTAATCTGCGGCAATACTGTGATGGAAAGACATCTGTTTACATTAGGGGGCTCTGGAGCCCCCTAATGTAAACAGAATTTATGTGAAATATTAAAGGATTCCGCTTTAATGGTTTAATGGTCAACATTACTTACGGAAAAGCGGTTAATTCAACTGCAGAAGCGCCTGTTAAAAACTATACAAGTTCTATAATTGAATACCCACCTAAAAAAAAAAAAAAGAAACCGCTCATGTAAGCTTACTGACGGCAAAAAAAAAGCAAAAAAAAAAAAAAAAAAAACATCTTGCCGGTTTTCGGGGGTGCTAAAAACGAAAATCACAGTTAAATTTATTTTATGATATGAAGAAATTATTAGGTGCTCATTTTACGTCAACTTTTGATCCCCACTTTTTGAAAAAGTAATTTCTTCATATCATGCCCCAAATTTAAATGTGATATTCGTTTTCAACACCACAGGAGAGACGTTGCGATCCTTTGTTTTATCGTTACTTCCATGGCAGGTGTTCGTCTGATCTCCAATCCCTGGTCCCTCCTCGCCGATCTTTCACGAAAAACACCCGTCTAGCTGAAACCACTGTCAAAAAATTTTCCCATTTTTTAGCTGTGACAAAACCAAAACGTAGATTCCATGAACAAAGTTTCTTTCTTAGAAGTACACGCCTGTGGAACTCTGTTCCGTCTGTCTGTTACCCACCTGACTACAACTTGTATGTCTTCAAGTCTAACATAAACAAATTCCTGATGAACCGCGCCCTTAAGTAGACATTTTATAAAATCTCAACATTAACGTAATGTATACGCAATAACCTTTATTCCAGGCCTTGATAAGTGGTGACCACCTTGTAAAAAAAAAAAAAAAAAAAAAAAAAACACCGAAAACCTATAAAAGTCGCCATTTTAATGTTTTTGGAGGAGTTGGAAAGAAACTTGACGTTGACCAAAAAATCTTTAACATTATTTATCTAAAAAATATATGGTGCTAATGCAGAGAGTGATCCGCGCTATTTTTTAAATCGTATGCCCACGTTTAATTA
Organism: Euprymna scolopes; assembly: GCF_053919585.1. Taxonomy (NCBI): domain Eukaryota; kingdom Metazoa; phylum Mollusca; class Cephalopoda; order Sepiida; family Sepiolidae; genus Euprymna; species Euprymna scolopes. Next base: position 24,087,443 of record NC_136513.1, on the reverse strand, counting down.
AAGTTTTATGATATGTTTTTTTATTTTTTATTATTCAATTGTAAGGTTAAAGTACAGAATAAGTACAAAACAACCTCCCCTCCCCATATTAAGAATGGCTTTTTAAATAATAACGTCATTTTTTCAGCACGGATCACTCTCTGCATGAGTACCAAGTATATATATAGCAAAAACAAAACAAAACAAAAAGTATGATTATAAAATTTTTCTTTACAGTTAATAAAATTTAAAATTTAAGGTAGGTTTTCTTTTCTTGTTATGCTTTCATCGGCGACACTCGGCTTAATTTCCTCAGCGACGCTCGGTTTACTCCGGCTGTTGGCTGCATGCTCCAGAGAAAGCCTGGTGGATTCTGAGGTTACTCTCTGCGTGAGTATCAAAAAGTTACTTAAAAATTAAGAATAAGCGAAAAAAAATTACCTCCGAATTTACAATAAAAATAATAATTAAACTTAGAAGAATATTTCGAAATGAAAACAAATATATGATAGAAAATATTTAATAACGTGCTCAAAGAATTAAATTATCACAGTTATTCCCCTTGGTTTTCTTGTTTGAAAATTAAAAAGTTTTCAGATTTACGATAATAATAAGTAAATTTAAGTTAAATAAAATATAAATTGAAATGAAAATAAACTAAATAATTACATTTTAAATGATATTTTTAAATAGTACAGTATTAACGAGGCTATTATGTCGAATACGTAATATAATCGAGCTAATTATTTAAAATAATTTAATTTAACGTGATATGCTAATGACCATGACTCAGTCGATATTTATGTGATGTGAAGAATGCTATATATAGAAGTTACGCATAAAAATAAATGTGTCCTTTGAGAAAAGCATCCTACAATGGGCATTAGTAGTTCTTTACCAGGAGAGGTGTACACACACTGTGGACACTATATTTCTTTGATCATTGGGAGTTGTACACACAGACAAACACACACGAACGCTATTACTTTATATATATATATGTGTGTGTGTCTCTCTCTCTCTCTCTCTCTCTCTCTCTCTCTCTCTTAATATATACGCTTATAAATGTGATAGTTTAGAAATGTTTATTGTGGGTATGGATGTTTCTTTGTGTGCCTGAGCTTAGACATTCAGCAACAGTTAACCCATGGCTCAGCTCTTTAAAAGTGACGAATAACCAATTCTTGGGTTCACATCAATAAACCGAAAAACACATACTTTCCTCATTTGTTGACGTTTCTCCCACTCTCTCTTTCATGATTCTGGCATGTTGCCAAGATCTGGTGTCTTCCTTTCATTTTGGAAAACATCAAAAATTGAACTCTTTTATGTACAAACGTTTATTCTATGTCCTGGTGTTTGCGACGGCCTGGCCTCCGAACGTGGGTATAGTCCACTCGAGTTTGAGTTCGTTTCTCAGCTAAAAACTACGTGTACATCTAATTTTTTTTTTTTTTACATGGCCACTCAGGGATAAGGGTTATTTTACATGGCCACTCAGGGATAAGGGTTATTTTACATGGCCACTCAGGGATAAGGGTTATTGCGTGTACAGTAATCAATGAGATAGTATTGTAGTAATCATTAGTATTGGGGGTTTTGATAGAGTGTCTTACTTAAGGGTAATGTTTGTCAGGAGTTTGTTTATGTTGGACTTGAAGACGTCCAAGTTGTAGTCAGGTGGGAAACAGGCAAGCGGCAGAGAGTTCCACTGGCGTGCAGTTCTAAAAAAGAAGCTTTGCTCATGGAATCTACGTTTGGATTTAGGCACAGATAAAGAGTGGGGAAAATTATTTACAGTAGTTTCAGCCAGACGGGTGTTTCTCGATTGGCGAGGGGGACGAGGGATTGGAGCTCAGACGAGCACCTGCCATGGAAATAGCGATAAAACAGACAGGCTTGCAACGTCTCTTCTGTGGGAGAGAGTTTGCAGGGAAGAGAAAAGGGTATCTCCCACTAAACCACGAAGTCTATTTTGTACTCTATCAAGGTAGGATAGGCTGTTTTTAGCAGCTTCTGCCCAGATATGGCAGCAGTACTCCATCCTTGGACGTACTTGGCTTTTATAAAGATAGAGAATTGCATCAGTAGTGAGATATCTTCTGGAGCGGTAGAAGGATCCCACCATTTTCCCAGCGTCCCTGGCAACAGATTTGATGTACGTGTTCCATTTAAATCAGGACTAACGGTCAAACCCAGAAGCTTGTCAAAACATGGAGCCTCTCAAAGACGAGAGTCATCCATTTCAATTGATGTCAGATTGGCATCAGTGCGTTGATGATGTACAGATAGAAGCCTGTGTTTTGGATGCATTAAAAGTGGCCAGCCACCTCTTCCCCCATTGTACCACGTGCTCAAGATCAGAGGAGAGAGAATTAGAGAGAACTTTGTCATTTACGGCCTTTGATGTGTTGCCATAGATGGTCGTGTCATCAGCATAGATGTCAACGAATGATTTAAGTATGTGTTTTGGGAGATCATTGATGTAGATCAGGAAGAGAGTTGGACCCAGGATTGACCCCTGAGGGACTCAAGCATTAATTCTGTGGGTCTCTGATTTCTGCCCACCAACCACTACTCTTATGAACCTATCGGAGAGAAATGATTTAATGATTTAGAAAACATTTCCAGTAATACCGTAGCTGGAAAACTTGTGAAGTAGGCTATTATGCCATACTTTATCGAAGGCCTTCGGTATGTCAAGAGCAATTGCCCTGGAAAGGAAACCTTTGTCAAGAGATTCACTAATCCTGTGTGATATAACCGTTAGCACATCCATTCTCTATCTCATTACGTCAGAACACATGTAAAACAACTAGACTTGACGGCGTCCCTATCATAGTGCTGAAAAAAACTGCAAACAGAACTAACTCCCATACTTACAAAACTGTTTAAGCGTTGTCTTAAATTGCTTGTCTACGCTCTGGGGAACCTCGTCAGTGTGCCCCATATTAAATAATTAAGGTGATTAGTCCTCTCTCTCTCTCTCTCTCTCTCTCTCTCTCTCTCTCTCTCTCTCTCTCTCTCAGTAAGACTAATAAGTCTCCTGTGCGTTCTGATTAAGTTTCTGGAATATATGGTAAATAGATAATGAATAAACCATCTCAGCAAAAATAACTTCCTTAGTGATATGCAATATGGTTTCCGTTCTGCTAGATCGACAGCAGATGTGCTTACAGTTATATCTCATAGGATTAGCGAATCTCTCGATGGATGATTTCTTTCTAGGGCAATCGCTGTTGGCATATCAAAAGCTTTTGAGAGGGTATGGCATAAAGTACTTCTCCACAAGATCTCAAGCTACGGTATAGCTGGAAATGTCTTTTCAATTATTAAATCATTTCTCCCTGATAGTTTCATGAGAGGACAGAAATCAGAATCTCACGGTATTAATCAGGGGCCCGTCCTGGACCCAACCCTCTTGATCTAAATCAATGGTTTTCCAAATCACATCCTTGCATCATTCGTAAACCTTTATGCTGAGGACACTACCATTAATGGCAACACTTCAAAGGCCGTAAATGACTAAGTTCTCTCTGATTCTCTCTCCTCTTATCTTGAGCACGTGGTACAATGAGGAAAGAGGTGGCTGGTTTATTTTAATGCATCTACAACCAAGCTGCTATCTTTATAACACATAGGCTCTGATCCACGTCTGGCATCAATTGAAATGAATGGCTCTCATCTTAGGGAGGCTCCATGTTTTAACAAGGTTCTGTGTCTTACTTTTACTCCTGATCCAAAATAGAATACGTACATCAAATCCGTTTCCAAAAATAATAATAATAATAATAATAATAATAATAATAATAATAATAATAATAATAATAATAATAACAACATTAATAATTGTTCAGGTTTATCTGGCGTTGTTCCAGCACGCTAACATAATACTACAGTACTTGCTGCTAATTTCGATATTACATTTTTTACAAATGATCTAGTGGAAATATTTACATATCGTTCCACGGAGATAGTTACATACTCCATTGTGTCGTAGATGCCTCTCAACAGAACCTTACAGCTTAATGTCGGTTGGTTCGCACTTTCTACTTCTGCGTTTCATAACCTGCGCTTGTTGCCGTTGCTGAGACCACTCATCTACTTAAAAGCACTGGCCATCAAGCAGTAATTAAAAATAGCCATTATAATCATCTCCTGATCACAGTGGATCGATCTTCTTTTTAGCTAGTCTATAGAGATTTGCTTATCTATATAGTTCTAGTTGACTTCACACAGAAAATACTTAGCACACTATTGGCGGCTGATTTTCCAGTTTTTTTTTCTACATGGGAGTTGCCAATTATCTAGGTCCGAAAGTCATTCGAGGATAATAGTTCATGAGTGCATGCTAGTAACTCAGACAACAGCGTATTAATACTTTTGTGAATTGGGTAGAAATGGATTAAGGGGCGGCTCAACAAGAACTTGTTTACATTGGACTTGAATACGACTATATTGTAGTCAGTTGGAAAACAGGCCAGCTGAATGGAATCTTTTGCAATGGAAGGCTTTGCAAATTTTAAGAAGATGTATTTAGGAATAAGCACGCTATTCATAACTTAAGCGAGACAAATCTACAAACAGTATGGACGCATCTATACGATATGTACGTCTATACAACATGTGCATTAGGTATGAACAGTCTATTTAAAACTGAATTGTGACAGCCGAACGGACAGAGCTATTATGATGATGCGCAGACATATTGACAAAGCAAGTAGCATCTTGTAGAGCAAACAGCGGATACAGAGAAAAAAAAAACGACGGAAACAGAGAATCGCGCCTGCGCACAGCCCTTCCTACTTCACCTGCCAAAGTCCCTTTCAATGGCGAGTGCCAGACATATATATTTTTTTTAATTTTGTGATCATGTGGGCAGAACTGGCGTGACAAAAACTTCACACGACAAGAAAGGGAAGTGATGTGCGCTTCTTGGCTTTTTGGTACCATCTGCTCGGACGCTTCAAGATTCATGGCGACATTGTCCTTTTTTTTATTTCTGATGTTATTTGGAGAGAAGGATGACTTGTCCATCTTTTTTTATTATTTTAGAATTATGTTTTCGTCGGCGTTAAAAAGAAGTATTCGGCTATCTTGATCGGTACAGAAATATATCTAGGTGTTAGCTATTTATTTTTATGTATTTATAGACATACAGACAAGCACACACATACACACACCCACACACGCACACACACATACATATAAATATAGATATAAATATATTAGTGATGGGTCAATTCTGATATCTTAGCCGATTCCGATACAATTACCGATTCCGATTCCGATCTATCCATCGACTCACAGAAGCGGCGCCCGAAAATTACATCAATAAATGTACATTTCAAAAACATTTGTTCAACAATTTTATAGTGCTCAAGTCGCTTGTCTTTTATTTACAAACATAGAGCGAGCCTCGCATTTTCAGCCAAGATATATATATATATATATATATATATATATATATATATATATATCTGTGTATATGTATATATATATATATATATTCCTTTTTTTGCTTTTCTCGCACCCCCCCCCCGATATCATTCTTCCATAAACAACAATTTCTGTAAAGTCTGACGAGGTTATTGGATCGAAAACACAGGCATGTAACTGAATCATAATGTAACTAAACAAAAGGTAATAAAAAAATAAAACGCATATTTGTTCTACAATAGTATTGAGCACTTTCTTTAGATTTTTATTAATTACCATTTTTGTATATATATGTGTTTGTGTGTATATATATATATATATATATATATATATATATATATATATATATATATATATATATATATTTATATATATTTATATATATACATGCATGCTTTGGAAGCAATTCATAATTTATGCATGTCTGATAAAACACAACTGAGTTCGACTTTTTTCCAATTTTGTTGGTAATCTTTCCTATTCGCAGAACGGTTTTTCTTGTTTCGACTGATAGGTTATATAGTATGGATCTCTGTGGCTGTTGTTCGGCCATAGTCTGTAGCGCTGTCCGACGGTACTTCCGATCATCTCCAGGAGTGGTTGTTGTCGGTGTTGTTGTTCTTCTTCTTTATTGAGGCTCGGGTGCACTTATAGTTAGTTCCAGTTTATTTTATATTGGTTATATATGTACGAAAACACTCTCCCGCGATTAACCTACCACGTTAGCGGATAATAGCGCCATTAAAAGGCACCTAAACTCACACAACGAAAACAACTACGATCATCTGAAATAAGAAGTATTCTAACGAACAATACTTAAATTAGATATCTTAGAAATTGCACACGACGGCTTAAATTATTCTAAGCTATACTAACTAAAAAACTACAGCCCCTTATTAACCGAATTGCGTTTGATATTGGGACAGATATACTTATCGCATTATACTATTAAAAAATAAATAAATAAAATATAAAATATTAAATATGAAAGTAAAATCAGAAGATAAAAAAAATGAAAATAATTCACCACTACGCACCTTACATTTACCTATAAAACAACTACAAAATAATATATATATATATATATATATATATATATATATATATATATATATCTATATATATATATATATTGTCATCCACATGCAGTACTATTTCGCTATTTCACAGCTCATCAGTGCGGCTAGACAACAACTACCTCAAGCCAAGATCAAAACCCGATCGCCCAAACGACAGTCGGGGCTTCTAACCTTGCACTATACGGCAGCTGCTATGCAGGCAGTGAATTAACAATGTTTTGACATTGTCCAAAGTACCTATATATATATATATATATATATATATATATATATATATATATATATAATCTGTGGAGTTTCGGATATATACATATAAGAATAATGGAAATAGTATTCCGACGAAATAGAGAAATATAAAGTTATGTGTTCAGCGTTTCGTCTTTGCTTCAGAGGAAGTCTCGGAATAAAGACGAAACGTTGATGTACACATAACTTGGTTTGTTCCTGTTTATTTCTCTCTCTCTCTCTCTCTCTCTCTCTCTCTCTCTCTCTCTCTCTCTGTGTATATATATATATACATATTTATTAAGCAATTTTGCTAACCAGTTAACTCTTATCTGATCTCTCTCTCTCTCTCTTTCTCTTACTCTCTCTCTCTCTCTCTCTCTCGCTACATGTCTATATATATATATATATATATATATATATATATATATATATATATATATATATGGGGGTGAGTATGTGTGTTTATGTGTGTGTATAAAATATAGGTATACATATACTATACTATGTGCGTCTTTGTGTATATTGCTGTATTTAAGGCCGTAAGCAGGCTAGTTATCTATCAATCTTATCTATATATAACATTTATATATATATATATATATATATATATATATATGCATATATATAATCGTGTGTGTGTGTGTGTGTGTGTGTGTGTGTGTGTGTGTGTGTGTGTAAATAGATAGAGCGAACCATTGCTAGGTTGCTATCAGCACGGTTAGTTGTTGAGCAATGTCACGCGTCGTAAGCACCAATAATGGCCGTTTGAATGTCACATGGACGCACTTCACCTGCCGTCCATCTTGCTATGCCAAGCTAACTTTTGGAGGACACTTGCGAGTTCCTCGGACGCATTCGACCACACCTTCTCTTTTCATCGCGACGAGATGTTTTCTTCAGATTTAGGACCATTTATATCATTTTCTCCTTTTTTTTCTATTTTTTTCTTTTTCTTTAGAAGAAGTGGATGGGGGGGGGTAGCGTCATTTGTCATCAGTTTGTTGTTTTATTAGCTTTTTTTTTATCGCACATAATGTAAGCGGTTCGCTCTCACTAAAATCAACCATGCATGCATTCTGTTACACCGTTCAAACCAGGATACACACACACACACACACACACACACACACACACACACACATATATATATATATATATATATATAATGTACCTATATAAAATATTATGAGACGATATAATGCTTTAGATTGTAATTTACAGTATTTACCTAAAATCAAGACGATTCCCCACGCGGTAAATCGTGTGAGATTATGTGGAGATTGTTTTCTAATATATATATATATATATATATATATATATATATATATATATATATATATATATATATATATATATATATAAAATATATATAGCGATTAAGCTACACTGAATATTCCGCGTTTCATCCGCTCTAGGACTCTTCAAGCATAAGCCTGAAGAGTCCTAGCGTTGATGAAACGCGGAATATTCAGTGTAGCTTAATCGCCATATATATTTTATAAATTACTTACTAGCTCTACCTACGTATTGAGCACTTTTGAAGTAAATTCTTAAAGTTTACGCATAAATCTATACTTTCGTATATTAATTTTATGTGAGTAAATTAAGTAGCTATATTTATATATATATATATATATATATATATATATATATATATATATATATATATATACTTCGTTTTGCTAAGATTTAGACGCTTTTAAACGCCGTATATACAGATTAAATCTTTTAATCGTTTCGTTTTTTTTAATTCTTGGCACATTCGAATTTCCCATAGTCCTCTTTAATTTCGCCAATAATATTGTTTTGCTTGATATCGATTTTTTGTTGGAGAGATGATAGCCGAAAGAGCTGTAGGGAAATTTCAGCAAATTTTATTTAAATCTATATATAAATTTTGTACCTCTAAACATTTATTTAAATATTTACGGAAACGTACACTCAATATCAGATTGACGAATTAAATAATATTATTCGATTAAGGAGTAAAATTAAATTCATTAACCTCTCCATAGTTTTTTTACGTTCTTGTCTGAAACTAGATGTGGCCCACTCTCTCTATCTATCTATCTATCTATCTCTCTCTCTCTCTCTCTCTCTCTAAATATATATATATATATATATATATATATATATATATATATATATATATATATATATATATTACTTTTAAATGAATATTACCTCCAAATAAATATTTACATACTTATTTAATTATCAGTGCAGAATGTGATAATTGCTACTGGTCGAAAGATTCGAACCCAGTCTTAAAAAAAAAAAGCTACATTTGGCTAAGCGGGCTAGTCTAAAATCCCCCTGTCCACCGGCAAGTACCTCATTATTAGAAGGGCATTAAGTACTTGTGAATGTCATTTTCGACGGACTTTCATAGTTGGAAGTCATACGAGGTGCCTTAAAAAAGTTTGCAGATTTTTTTGTACAGGCATTGAAAATTGTACGTAGATACTTGAAAATGCCATCATCACTGGCAAACAATGGTCATAAAAAAATTGTCTCCCCCATCTCCATTACCAAAAGCAGTTGCTTTTACAGTAAGTTTCAATCGTGCAAGGTTCCTTTACGCAAGGATGCGTAGATATTTAGTTGCATATCGTGACAGTATTTTCATCTCGAAAATAATTCACTATTTGCTAGGTCTCACTGGAGCAATTTGGTTTCCTGTTGACTTCAATACGTATCCAGACTTTTTGTATGCAGGCATTTAAAATTGTCGTAAACACTTGAAAAATATTGCTATACACCTTTAAGATGACTGACCAATTTTTATGATTTCAGCTGAAAAGGAACAGCTACAGCAGGAATTGAAATACGGCCTTCTAAAGCTTGATTATCACAGCTGGTGAATTTCCAAAATCGAATCTGAATCTGATAACATTTTAGAAAGAACCATATCCAATAAAATTGTATTTTCAACTTGGTAAAATTCCACAGAAACGTATGGAATGCTTCAGACTTATTTTGGACCATTTTGTATGAATCGGAAATCAGTTTTTTAAGTAGCATAAGAAATCCAATGTAGGCAGGGGGTCTTGCGATACCAGCAGAGGTGTGGGAGAAATAAGGAAGCCAGAACACCAAAGTTGATTGGCTAAATAAAGAATTTCATGTGTCTATAAAAACAGTAAGTGTAAAGTTTGGTGTCACTGGGGGAACTGCACACACACACATATTCAAGAGGGATTGAAGATGCGGAAGATTTGTGCGAAGTTTATCTGATGGGGGCTCAGAGAAAATCGCAGACTATTTAACCAAAATAGCCACCAAGAAAATTCCCCACCTTCTCTATAGTCCAGAAGTTGCTCCTTGTGACTTTTAGTTATTCTCTAATCCTAAGCAAAACTTTAGAGGTTGTCGTTGTCTAACCAGATTTTTTAACTGTAACAAAGTAAAACATTTGGTTTCTCGAGGAGTATATACCACAGCAAACAGTAGTCTTAGCGAAAAATTATACTTTTCATAGAGCTCAATCGGTAGCTAATAATGCGTATATGAGAATTAAGATTGCTCTCCATTCCCTATATTATAATGATAACAGGTATAACTTCCGACATTTTACATATCAGTAAGGGTTTTACTCTCTGCTAAAATATGTTTTTTTGAGTAATCTGGACACATTCGAGAATTATGATAAAACAATATAATAGATAAACATTTCGCTGAAATTCTGGGATAAAGATTGAGAAAGTTTTACCGTTGCAATATTTGCAACATCAGTGATACCCTTTTCAATTTCTTTAATGTGCGTGACATCACGGCTATATACACAGCAAATTTATTTCTAAATTGAAAAATAAAAAGAATGAAAGGGCTAGCTAATCGATTTCGTACCTCGCTCAACGGAGCCTGATCGAGGTTGGTAATTACGATCAAAAATAATTGGAACTGAGAATTCAACGAGGGAAAAAGTAAAAGCTACAAGAATCAAATAGAAACCACATTAAGTATATTTATTTGCCAAAAAAAAATAACTTTAAAAAAAGTCCCAAAATCTTAATGTGAATGGTTTCTTGAATCTTCACATGGAATGGCAAGGCACTGAAATTAGAAAGAGAGAAACGGTAATTTATATGATGTTCATCGATGGACGAACCGTAGGTATGATTCAAATATCTAATAGTAAATAATTTAATGAATAAAAATAATAATAAATAAATAACAATAAGCCCCGTCAAAAAGGCCGGCGACGAAAAAACAAAAACAAAAAACAAATAGAAGGCAATCACTCTCCTTCTTTCTCTCTCTCTCTCCCACTCTCTCTCTCTCTCTCTCTCTCTCTCTCTTCGCCTCTTAGGAATCAAGAATTAAAATACAAAAATAAGCAACAGTTAAAAAACCGTTTATATGTTGCACAAATAAGCGATGCCCTCGTTCAGTCTTGAAGACAAACTAAAGGTAGCTGCGCGGATAATTGTGAGACAAGTGTTACACATTCCTCAGTCACGCCTCTACTAAATTGGCATTGCTTGAGTTCAGTAGCAAGGGGAAGTCCAAACTGGATAGAATGCCTATATAAACGGTGAGCATATACGACATCTGAAATGTAAAACGGTTAACCACCATTCTAGTATTGATCAGATTCAATGTTGCTTAATCTTGGAGATTTAACGGAAATCTGTGCGTCAAAAATATGGCGTATATATATATATATATATATATATATATATATATATATATATATATATATATATATATATAATGCTCCCTATCTTGGGTTGAGCATATTGGGAATTGATCTACAAATTAGCATTACGTATAAAGCGATGCTCTTTGTACAAACAAATTGAGATTAGTTATTTGGACAATGTCAAAATATTGTTAATTCGCTTTAGGCATTTTGCTTCGTATTTAAAATTAATAAAACATTTTAATCGCTAAAAATCGTAAAATTCATTTTTATTTTTAAGTTTCTGGATCAATTTACGCGATTTTGGGAATATAACACCTTCGTACTGTGACGAGTACATACATCATAACGATTTTTCTGCATTTTTGTTTTTTTTAATGAAGTGCAATTCTGAATAAGCACCATATTTTTTTATAATTCAGAACATATAATGCAAATGAATTATCTAGATATGACCATAGTTGGAAAACGCATTTTTTTAGTCTTCTCAAAGACTCTGTAAACATTTTGGTCAGAAAAATTATAAAAACATAAAACCAACATTTTGGTAATTTATTCATGTTTATAGGCTGTTATTAACTGATGCAAAATTCCCAGGTGTTTTAATTTTTGTTTTTAGATTTTTACAGTTTTTTGTTGTTGTCTATCAAGAAAAGAATACACTGAAAAAAACAAACAAACATAAAACAAACAAAAAAACAAACAAACAAAAAAACAACAAAAAACAAACAAACAAACAAACAAAAAAAACAAACAAAAATAAAACTGAAACTCTGAAAGAAACCCGTCGCTTTTTAAATTTAATTTATTTTATTTTACGGTTGTACAGCTCGCAATCTATATTCAGGATTGGGTACGGAGGGTCCAGTGGCACACTGAATGAGACAGTTGGTCAACTTGTCAGAATTTACCTTTTATTATATAGGTTGCCTTCACGCAGCCCAGAAGGTAAAATAATCGGCGAAACCTAAATTGTTCGTGGTGCCTTCAATAAGTTTCTAGACTTTTTAGTATAGTACATATGTTTTTATTGATAGTGCATCCATTAAACTTTATCATTAAACCATTCAAAGTAATCTCCCCCAGCTGCTATGCACTTGTTGCACCGTTCCAACAACTTCTAAAAAGCCCGATGACATTCCTCTTGTGTGAGCGTGTCAATGACCCTCGTCACAGCCTCTTTCATCTTCTCAATTGTCTCATAACGGCGACCTCTAAGCTTTTTTCTGTAGCTTAGGGAATAACCAAAAGTCACAGGGAGCAAAGTTTGGAGTTTAGGGAGGGTGAGGAACTGTCTTGATGCCCACCTTGGTCTATGACAATGATGGAGCACCCTTCCGCCTCTTTAGTTCCTCGCAAATAATTGTGTGACAGTTCCCACACTGAGATCAAACTGTGCACTTATCATTTCTATAGACACACGACAGTCCTTATCCATTATTTGGCCAATCGGTTCAGGTGTTCTGACTTTCATACTTCTACCACACAAACATCCTCATACATCGCAGACTTCCGGGCGTCCTTGCATCTCTTGTGCCACTCAGAAATTAATGCTCGATTTACGCAAGATTGTCCATATGGAGTCTGAAGTATTCCATACGTTTCTGTGGCATTTTTTCATGAGTTCTTCTATATTGTCTTCATGTCCAGATTACATTTTTGAAATTCACTAGATGTGACAATCAGACTTTAGTAGGGCGTGTTCCAATTTCTGTTGTAGTTGTTCCTTTGAAGTTGAAATCATAAAAATTGGTCAATCATCTAAAATGACAATAACATACTAAATTCTACGGCAATTTTAAATTCCTGTACCAAAAAGTCTGGAAACTTATTGATGGTATCTCGCATCTCGTTGTAGTCCCATCTTCCCTGTCAACCTTTTCACCTCTCCATCTGTCTTTTTCTTTCTTTCACACACGCACACCTACTTTCTCATCGGTGTCATCTCTTTCTATCTATCTATCTATCTATCTATCCTGCTAATCTACCTCTCTCTTTTTTTTTGTCGTCTTACTTTTCCCTTCGTTTTTAGTCGCGTGCAAGCGACTATATATGTTACTCCGTCAGTCGGTCGGTCGGTCGGTCGGTCGGACTGTCGATCGGTCTGTCCTTAATACTTTTATGCTTGGCCTTTTTGGTTAAGATCAAAAGGTTAATAGTTGCTGTTCTTAGCTTTTTAAGTTTTTCTTGGCCTTTTGGCCAAGATCAAAGTGTAGTATCTGTTCCAGCAGATACTGCACTTGAGATAATTTGTACCAGTCAATGGAGGGGAAACCCTCTATACTGGGACAATTATTATTTTTGGTAACCAGAGTGACCCCTTTTAGGGGAGCTGGTTTTTACCTCACATTAAAAACGGCCTTGTGCCTAATTTGCTCAGTGGGGGAGCAAATAAACACCATCTGTTCCAGCAGATACTGCAAGCAAAGACCATATGTGGGGGCAACTCCACATATAAGACCTTGGTCAATTTAGGGGCAACCCTTCATACCAATTGTCACTATCCAACTCCCCGGGGAGTTGGTCCCCATTTCCCCTTCACGCCTCACTTTAAAAATCGGCCTTGTGCCTAATTTGCTCGGTGGGGGAGCAAATAAATACCATCTGTTCCAGCACTACACTTAAGATAATTTGTACCAGTCAATGGAGGGGAAACCCTCTATACTGGGACAATTATTTTTGGTAACCAGAGTGCCCCCTTTTTGCCTACTTTTAGGGGAGCTGGTTTTTACCTCACATTAAAAACGGCCTTGTGCCTAATTTGCTCAGTGGGGGAGCAAATAAATACCATCTGTTCCAGCAGATGCTGCAAGCTATGACTAGCAAAGACCAGATGTGGGGGCAACCCCACATGCCTGACCTTTAACCAGCTCCCATTTCCCACCTCTCGGGAGCTGGTCCCCTTTTTCCCTTCCCCCTCCCTTCACTCCTCACATTAAAAATTGGCCTTGTGCCTAATTTGCTCGGTGGGGGAGCAAATAAATACCATCTGTTCCAGCAGATACTGCAAGCAAAGACCATATGATGGGGCAACCTCACATATAAGACCTTGGTCAATGTAGGGGCAACCCTTTATACCAATTGTCACTATCCAGCTCCCCTACTCCCGGGGAGCTGGTCCCCATTTCTCCTTCACTCCTCACATTAAAAATCGGCCTTGTGCCTAATTTGTTCAGTGGGGGAGCAAATAAATAAGATCAAAGTGTAGTATCTGTTCTTACTACATGCTGTACTTATTGTGATATGAAGTGGGGGATCACTTTTCTGTATTAATTTAATGTAAAATGATCACCCACTTCACAACCAGTCAGTCTCAAAGCCATTCAAGTCATTCTCCACATCATTCAATTTGATTTTGAAGGATTCCAGTTATTTTTAAGCATTCAAGTCATTCTTAAGGTCATTCAATTTTTCCTTAAATTCATTAAAGTCATTCTAAATCATTTACTTTTTATTTATTTATTTAAGTCATTTCAGCCCATTTTTCGGTCATTTTAGTTTATCTTTAAGAATTTCATGTCAATCCTGCATTCACGCATTCATTCATTACACGAGAGCACGTGACTAATGGATATCGGCCTTGTTCATCCATATGTCACTCTGTATTTCATTCTCTCATTTCCTCTATTATCTCTTCTCTCTCCTCAAAATTCTGCCTTTCTTCATCAATTTCTTTCATGTATCTGTTTCTGAATTCCGGACCGTCTATTCTTTTTCTTTTTTTCTCTCTTTTAGTCTCTATGTAATCTCTCATTTCTCTGTCCGTCTCTCTTTCTTTCTCTGTATGCCTATGTCTTGTTTTTCTCCAATTCTTCAAGCTTAATCTCTCTCCATTCCTTTCTCTTCCTATATATCTATACTTTTAGTTTGCATGGTAGTCACCACTTATCAAGGCCCAGAAGCCAGTTGGAGATATGGGCTATTGCGTGTACAGTAATCAATGGGATAGTATCGCAGTAATCGTTAGTAATGAAGCTTTGATCAAGCGTCTTACTTAAGGGGACGGTTTATCAGGAATTTGTTTATGTTGGACTTGAAATTGTAGTCAGGTAGGAAACAGGCAAACGGAAGAGAGTTCCACAGGCGTGAACTTCTAATGAACTACTATTTTGTCTGTTTCATTCTCCCCTGTAATCCTTTTTCTTTCTTCCATCCTCTCTCTCTCTCTCTCTCTCTCTCTCACACACACACACACACACACACACACACACGCATTCTATTTTTGTGTATGTCTATCCTTCTATTTTCTTTTTCTCATACTTCCGTTATCTCTGTCTGTCTGTATCTGTCTCTCCCCCCCTCTCTCTCTCTCTCTATATATATATATATATATATATATATATATATATATATTCCTATCTATGTCTATCTCTATTTGTTTCTCCCTCAATCACCAGTGTTATTAATCTCTCTCTTTCTTTGATTGTGTCTCCCTCTCTATATATAACCTATAGCTATCGCTCTTTTTTCTTTCTCATTTTACCTTACCTATCTCTCTTTTAGTCTACAGGGTGGAATGATAACATCGTCACTATAGAAAAGACGACATGATTCTATTTCCGTTTGATAAAAACCGGTGTTCTATCTTTTTGTTGCAGACTACATACTAGTTGGCCAGTTGTGTATGAATCTCGAGAGCGATAAGAGCCTTCTATCATATATGAAAGTGACCTAATGTTCAACGAGCGAGATCAGAGATGTGCCGCTGTAGGACTCACGCTCTCTACCCATCCAAGTTATGACTATAAGACCATTGCCAGCAGCTTAAATTGCAAATCTGGACGATTCAACGGATAACAGGGACGTGTCCAGGGTAATGAAAACAAAGTTTTCGACCACGATTATGGTCTTTGGTGCAAATTAAAATGAGGGCCGTATCATGCCACCTCACATCTTCGAAGTCAGCTTGAAAGTCAATACTAAAGTGCATGTGGATGTGCTGACGAGTGTGTAGATCCCGTGGTGAAATCAGGTGGCCGCTGGCAGAACCTGGGTGTGGTAGCTGGACTCGACACCGATCCATAAGTCCAAAGAGATCCAAGCTTAGCTTCAGGAGTGCTACGACTTTGTACCCTTCTCTTACTGTCCCCTTCCTCCCCTAATATGAGCCCGATGAACCAATTCGTTTGGTCATACGTCGAAAACATCACGAACATGACCTCTGACTACACCAAAGCCAGCCTGATCGCTGCCAACTGCCGAGTGATTGCCGAACCCCAGCCGACGCTTGTGAAAAATAAATGCTCCCAGTTCCGGACCCGTATCTAGGCGGCGCATATATTGAATAGATATCTACTACATACTCAAGTTACCTGAAATGATTTTTTTCAATAAAAGTTTTAAAATTTAGCTGTAGTATTTTTTAAGGCGACAATTTTATCGTTCCAACTTTTATGTCTATCTCTCTTTTTCTTTCTTTCATTCTTTCTTCATTTTCTTTCTCTCTCTCTCTCTCTCTTTCCGTATCTATCTATCTATCTATTTCTCTTCCTTTAATCTCTCTCTTTCTCTTTAACCCATCACAATAAAAACAGTCACAACGATTACAAAAATAGACGTCATCGAATTAAAAAAAAAAAAGATGGGCGAAATGACAAAATTGCATAAAAGGATAATGCTAATATTTTGTACAAATTACTCGGTTCGAGTAAATTGAAAAGAAACGAAATTCAATGAAATAAATCGCTGTAATAGCTTTGTCTTCTCCTTTGTTCACGTCTTGATTTTCTTTTATTTTTTCAACTAACCCATCTTGTTAGTCATTTTCGTTTTTTTGTCTTTTTTTTATCCTCCGAGGTGATGATGAGTTGGTCCCGGCAAGAAAGAGGACAAAATGGCCTTTGTACTCAATTTCTTGTTTTCCTTATTGGACGCCATTTTCTTTTCTTTTTTTATGCATTCATATTTCTATGCTTCATGCACTAATTCAACTCACGCGTTTTCTTTTTTCTTCCTTGTTTTTTTTACAAATGTTTTATCTCATAACTAAAAAAAAAAAAAAAAAAAATTTTCATAAGATGTACTTGTTTTTAATTTTTCGGGCTACTGTTCTCAATTACTGTCACCAGTTTTA
>NC_136513.1:24015000-24067500 GCF_053919585.1 Euprymna scolopes | reverse complement strand
CCAATAGTGACGCTAAAATTTTATTACCGTTTCTATGTATTTGCTGGTTACTACATAGGATGAAACTAAAAGTTTTATGATTTGGAGTCACAAAACTTAAAAAACATAAGAATACAAATATGGAAAACAAGTCATGCGGACAGTTCATTCAGATTTCAACATTAAAATAAAATTAACCAACCGTATTTAAAGTATAAGTCTAGTATAGTGGAGCTTATTAGTTGCAGGTAAATGAACAG
This sequence comes from Euprymna scolopes, assembly GCF_053919585.1. Classification (NCBI taxonomy): domain Eukaryota; kingdom Metazoa; phylum Mollusca; class Cephalopoda; order Sepiida; family Sepiolidae; genus Euprymna; species Euprymna scolopes. Next base: position 24,067,261 of record NC_136513.1, on the reverse strand, counting down.
CAGCAGGTGCTCGCCCATATATATATATATATATATATATATATATATATATATATATATATATATATATATATATATATATATATATATATATATATATATATATATATATATATATATATAGTAGAAGTCCGCAGTCGTTGACTAAAACATGTTTACATGCAAAAAACTTTAAACTCATTATATGTGTATGTACGTGGCTCAGAAATGAAGGAATAGGGCCGGAGTATTCTATGCTTCGGTTTCGATTCTAGCTGATGGCAAGCAAACAATACCACTTTTTACCTTTAATATCATTAATTTGTATTAGGTACAATATCATAATCTATTGAAAATTGGCACTCTAATAATAGATAGATAATTTGTATAAATAAGCGTATCTAAAGAACCAGCTACGGCGGACAATGGGCGAAGACTTGATCGTTTATATATATATATATATATATATATATATATATATATATATATATATATATATATATATTTCTGTGGAAATATATTTCCTTATATAATATACCAGTCCTTATTTAAGAAGCTTAATATAATTACAGAGCAATATAGTGAATAAAAATTATAAGATGGTCAACATCATGAAATCTGGAATATAGTCTTTTGTCATTTATTCACTATATATATATATATATATATATATATATATATATATATATATATATATATGCATGTGTGTGTTGTAGAGATTATATATATATGTATATATATATATATATATATATATATATATATAATTACTTTTGTGTCTACATAAGATATTAGGAGGAGATAAAATTATATTATGTATGGATTCTCAGTGTATACTTCAACAGTGCCCAATACGTGAGAAGTACTAGGCAGTAAATATTTCAATTAATTTATTTCATATTCGTTAGAAATTATAAGGCTAAATACTGCCTTTGGGCCTGACAATTCTATATAGGGATAACACGCAGAAGATTCTGTATAAATATCATGAATGTTCATAACAGACTAGAAACACACACACATAGAGACATACATACACACACACACACATACATACATATATATATATATATATATATATATATACATATATATATACTAGCAAAAGTACCCGTCGTTGACAGGGTTTAAAAACAGCCTACAGAAAATGGACTCTGATTTATGAAAGTATGATAGGTTATGAAAAGGAAGGGTTGTAAAAAGAAAGCTTCGAATTTTTGGGTATCAAAACCAAAGCAAAATATGATGAAAGTAAAAATAAAATAGAAAAACCCCATAATTTATTATACCATACCTGTTCAAACTGAAACACTCATCACAATATTCTGTGGATCTATATTAAAAAATCTTGTTAAACTTTCTGACATATTTCCATTCTATGGAGGTCGGGCGCGAACGAACACCCCGTAATTTTATTATACCATATTTCTTCAAACTGAAACATAATTATCAAAGTATACTTACGCAGATAGATATGAAAGGTCTTTATTAAAGTTTGTGCCTATTTCCATTCTATGGAGGCCAGGCGCGAACGCAGCCCCCACAATTTTATTATACCATCCCTATTCAAGTTAAAACATACTTATCAAAGTATTATTACGTACATCTATATCAAAAAACACTTGTAAACGTTTTTTTTTTTTAATTTTTAATTTTTTTTTTATTTCCATACTTTGTGGACCAGGTGCAAAAGCAGACCCCACAATTTTAATGAACCACCGTTCTGCCAGATCAAACATCCCCATTCCTGTGTCTCGATACATCTTTTATCATTATATTTAATCAGTTTTTTTGTTTAAATAGTCAACCATATAGGAGCCTATTCGTGACCACACACACACACATACACACACACACACATTCAACTTTATATTCACAATATATATATATATATATATATATATATATATATATATATATATATATATATATATATATATATATATTGTGAAGCATAATCATGTTAACACACCGGTTTCCGTCAGATTACCGAAGTTAAGCAACGTTAAGCCTGGCTAATTCTATGTGCTGCATGTGCTCTTCGCTTATCTCAGCATTGTTTCCAGTTGTCCTGAACATCCACCAGCCAATGGTATTGAACAACGCCGACTCAGGAGAGGTGTGGTTGGAGATTGCGCAAGTCTTACCACAAAAAGGCACCGTTATAGTGGATATCCATAGCTTGTCAAGACTAAGGGAAGCTACCATATTGCAATCGTATAAAAACAGGAACGCTAAATGAGAAAAGAATTGTTTCACAATATAAGAAAAATGGCGATGGACAGAAAGAAACGTTAGAGCGGGGGAAAAATGGGAGAAATAAAAAAAAGTTTTTTTTTTAGAAAGAATAATAATAATAATAATAATAATAATATGAAGGCTGTTTTGTAATTTTTTATTCTGTAATTTATATCTTTTATGTGTCATTGATTATTTAATACAAAAGGGTTCATTTTGTCTTTTTTTTTTATTTTCCGTGCTTTCAAACGCAATTTCTTTTCAGGACGGAATGACAAAATAAAAAAAATGTATGTTCCCCTCCCCGCTTCAAACTCGAGCATCAATTTATAATAATAATAATAATAATAATAACAATAATAATAATAATAATAATAATAATAATAATAATAATAATAATAATAATATCTATTATTATTATTATTATTATTATTATTATTATTATTATTATTATTATTATTACTTTTTCTCCTGGACACACGCCTGATGGCATCGGCCCATTTCCACGAAGTCCAATCGACGAACGATGACGTCATTCTTCTCACTTCCCCTTTTTTTTCTTTGTTTCACTCATCAAATAAAATGGCTTCTTCAAGATATCTCGAAACACAATCGTTTCTTTTCTTATTATTTAAATATTAATATTCATTCATGAGCTGCGCTGAGATGTCCGTCGGCAGTCTGTCACATCCAAGTTTGAAAAAAGCATTTTAAGATGATTCTGCATCTGCATGCGGATCGAATGTCCTCCCTCTCCATTATGATTTGCACAACAGAGAATTATTCGGTCACGATAGATATGGCGCCCCCCCCCCAATTAAAATAATCTTATTTACTTCTTCGAAAAGAAATGGCTGGTTTTGGAGAGGAACCATGCATTCTTGAAAATAGATTTACCGATTTTTTTTCCAGTCTTCACAATTTGTAATTTCATTTATCTCCTTCTAAGTGAAGGTACGACACAAGGCCAGGTGTGCTTTTGAAAAGCTAATAAACAAAGAAAAGCACACTCTTTCCCACAAAAAATGAAAACTCCTGTTGGTAGGGTGATTAACATTAAAGAGAGAAAGTAAAACCTGGGAGGATTAAACTTCTTGGACGATATAGAACTATACCTCACCTTATCAGCAAGAAAGCACCCCCGCTCTCTCCGCGTAAGTCAAAACCTTCCAGATCGTGGTAGTGTAGGTTTAATTATTTTTGGAAACTCCAATTCCTAACAGAGCAACCGATAGGGCCGCAACCCAGCTATCAGAACGTTGCTTAAAATCCATAATTGATCGGCATCCGAATCCTTCGGCCTTTGGTCATCTCTGCCTTTGCCTATTGCAAGTAAAGGCGTCTTAGGCGATGAACCGTGCATAAATGAGAGTGGCAACGTCTGCGTTATTATTTTGTGCTTCTTGAGCTAAACCGTCCGCGATTCTGCATGCAATTGCTAAGAATCTTATATATATGTGAATGCATAAGTTCAATCATCATAACATTATTTTTATTCCACCAGAACGCATCAAATGGGATTGCAAATTGCATCGTTATGGTGACTTAACTTATTCGTGACCAAAGTTTTATCTGCAGATATTGACGGTTCTGAAAACACGCGATGCAAGTCGATAATTCAAAAAAATTATTTTTTTTATTTGTAAATATTTTTCTATTTGATCATTTTCTATTATTTTTTTCGTCCAATTTATATTAATTTCCACATTTTTTAAACAGAAATCTATGCAAGCAGCTATTTTATTTTTAAAATCTTACTTTTTTTACCACTATTTTTACTTCTTTTTGTCAATAAGTTAACGTATATGCTAGTCATATCGTGTTTGATTGTGGTCAGAATTTCTGCCAACGATGAAAACCCTGTGTCGAATCCTTGAATTTCGCGGGAAAGAAAAAATAAACATGGCGAATTAGCACACAGGAAGATGCAGACGTTTTTTTTGTTTTTTTTTTAAGAAAAAGGGTCGACAAATATTTCGTTTACAATGACTGACAGTTGGAGTCGTGTTCCGCAGATTTCTTGCTCACGATCGACCATGTTTATATGAAAGACGTCGTTTAAAAAAATCTTAGGAAAATAGTGGTGCTTTAATTTTCAGAAATAATGAATGACTCGGAAAAAGAAATTCAAACGAATGCACACATACACATGCACACATAATATATATATATATATATATATATATATATATATATATTATTATTATTATTATTATTAAAAAAAAACATTAAAAATCAAAATCTTTCTTCCACAAACGGCTAAAATAATTCACGTGAACTTTTTAGAACATGATTGCTAGAAATAACGCTGTCTACGCTACAAATCTCTAGTTCTTTCAACGGCTTTCTATTTTTTTTTATTTCAATACATTTTTGTGACCAAGAGCGGAGGTTCACTTGAAACATAAAAATTAACAATAAAAATATTAAATACAAAAAATAACATCGTTTTTCATGCTTCAAAAAACCCTTACAACCTTTAAATGATTATATATATATATGTGTATATATATATATATATATATATATATATATATATATATATATAATAAGTTATAAAATATACATGGCGATTAAAGTACACAGAATGTTCCGCGTTTCATCCACTCTAGGATTCTTCAGGCTTAAGCGAGAATTTTGTTGTTGTCTAGCGTTTTTATATACGCACCTTCTATTGAGTTTTTAGTTAGCCAATCAGTTTTCTAGAATGCACCGCAACTTTTCCCAATCAGCCAATGAGCAGGCACTTACAGGACAAATACCCTGTTGACCTGTTCCTTTGTGTGTACTATTTAGCGTAGATATCTAGTGTATTGACCTGTTTTAAATCTAGGTTATTTTTTATATGTTAGTTTATATATATATATATATATATATATATATATATATATATATATATATATATATATATATATATATATATATACTCTAGAAAGTATTGCTTTGCAAATTTTACCTATTTCTGGTTAATTTGGGTTTATTTTATTATTGCTATTTGGCTGATTAGGAAGGGTGTGGTGGATACTACAAAGCTGATTGGCAACCTAAAAACTCAATAGAAGGTGCGTATATAAAAACGCGAAACAACAACAAAATTCTCGCATAAGCCTGAACAACACTAGAGTTTACTGATTTTATGGGAAAAAAATCCAACAAAGTGCTCGATTACAAAGAAAAACTGTTTCGATATAAGAGCTTAATATTTATTTATTTATTTAATTGTGCAGAAGTTCAGAAAAATATTGGTGCCGTCGGTTTCAAGCCCAACATAAAGGGGACCAGTTAATGGTAAATCGTAAATAATGTTAGGCTCTCGCCAGCCATGTTGTTAAATAAATAAATAAATATATAAATATATATATATATATATATATATATATATATATATATATATATATATATATATATATATATATATATATATATATTGCTGGAGAGCCATGATTTAATATAGTTTTGTTTTTAAATCCCCGAAACATTCTTTCATGGTACACAACTGATGATCCTATACATTAACATTAGTACTATAGTGAATTCAAGAGAGCAAGTTGGTGCATTGATTGGAGGTGATTAAATAACTCACTGATTAAATAGTTTTCTAACGAATGATAAAAATATAAGAATTAAATAAGTACTTTTACATAGGTTTAGGTTTAAAGTTTCAAAATGTTCCACGACTATATATATATATATATATATATATATATATATATATATATATATATATATAGTCTTGGAACATTTTGAAACTTTAAATGTGTATGTGTGTATATATATATATATATATATATATATATATATATAATAAATGACAAAGACCTGAATTCCAAAGTTCAAGTTGTTGTCCATCTTACAATTTATTCCATTAAGTCCATTGAAACGCACAATTCTTGACACCACCTCTTTCGTAGCGCGAAATCATTCATTTAATTATTATATCAATTCAAGCATGGCGTAAAATAAGAAAAAAAATGAAATCTAAGTGCAACTTCTCTCCTTATTTTCCGATTTTGTAATATGCCTATTTGCATGATGTTTCCTTTTGATGAAGTGTTAGGTGCTTTTTCTTCTGATGAGTTAAGGGCAGAATAAATTCATTGATTGATATAATAATTAAATGAATGATTTTACGTTACGAAAGATGCGCCGTGAAGAATTGTGCATGTCAACATGCTTAAAGGAATAAATTGTAAGATGGGAAACATCATGTAACTTGGTATATAGACTTTTGCTATGTATTTGTAATATGCTCTGTAATTGCATTGAGCTTCAGAAATTAAATCATTAGTATAAATTCAAGGTGAACTAAAATTGGAAAAAGCATATTTCCATATATATATCACAGAAGAGATGTTGCGACTTTGTCTCTGCTTTATCGTTATTTTCATGGAAAGTGTTCGACTGAGCTTCAATCTATGGTCCCCCTCGCCAAACTTTCACAAGAAACACTAGACTAGCTGAAAACATTATCAATAATTTTCCCCACTCTTTATCTGTGCCTAAACCTAAACATAGATTCCATGATCAAAGCTTCTTTCTTAGAACTGCACGCCTGTGGAATTGTCTTCCGTTTTCCTGCTTTCCAGCCGTCTATAATATGGTTGTCTTCAAGTCCAACGTGAACAAGTTTCTGATGAGCCGTTCCACTTAAGATAACAAATTTACCGAACTTCCATTACTATTGATTACAATATTGTCCTTTTGACTACTCTACACTCTTTAACCCTTATCCTTGAGTGGCCTATCGGCCTTGATAAGTGGTGACGCCTATGTAAATATATATATATATATGTGTGTGTGTGTGTGTGTGTGTGTGTGTGTGTGTAACTCCAAAAGTCTGTGCACATAAGGCCCTTGCTTGGATCTTGTCTTAGACGATCGATCGATTCCATCTTTTAAAAACGGGATAACAGATGAATTTGTCTGCCCTTTAAAACTCGGTTTTTATTGCCAAGCACTTTACCTTGAAATTAAATAAGTCCGTCATCTAAGCCTTCGCAGATCGTGATGTTAAAATCATATAATCACTCTCGGCCTTCTTGGATAACTTTACGATTTATATTAACGTTAATTCTATATTCTCCCTACGGTTAACGTTGGCTGAGCAGTTTGCTTTATGCTAATAGAGTCAGAGAGGACTTTATGGCTGGGCTCGAATCTCCCGACCGGCAGTGATCGTGATTTCCTGCACTGATGATTCCCGTAGGTATTAAAAATTTATTATAGTAATCTCTCTCTCTCTCTCTCTCTCTCTATATATATATATATATATATATATATATATATATATATATATGGGTGTGTGTGTGTGTGTGTGTGTGTGTGTGTGTGCATGAGCGTGGATCAGAGGCTAAGGACTGGAGATAGAGTGTTATATGCATTGATTTGGCACCCAAGTCATATATGTGTTCATTTAGTTTTGATCTCACTATCAAAAACTAGATACATTATAATTATCGATAGAGAATTGTCTCTATAATAATAAATACAAAATGCATGAATTAAAATATATTTAAGCGTATCTTAGGACGAGGCAACGCCGTGCAGCTTACCAGTATATATTAAACATTCAAAATTTACGGTTTAAAGATCTGACAAGTGCAGGATTTTATTTTATATAAATAGATTTCTTGATTCAAATTAAATTCACATTTTCGACTTATAAAACAGTGTCTGATTTAAGAAAACCCAGATAATATTTTTTTCTGTCTGATAGACTGAAAAGCCTCGGTCGTGCACATATGTGTCAAAATAATAGAAAATCAACTGTTTAAAAATCACAGTAGGTGCAAGCTCAGCTGCAGAGGATAGTCGATACCTTCTCTCAAACAGCCAGGAAGATCGGCCTACAGATAAACGTAGGAAAGACAGAAGTGACGTATCAGCCCTAACCAGATAACAGCTACCCCGAGAGCCTATAATAACAATCAACGGCGAGGTGCTAAAAGGTTTTGAGAACTTCAAATAACTTGGAAGCACTCTAAGCACTGATAACTGTTCTGACAAAGAAATAAGCTGCTGGATCGAGAGCGCATGTGCTTCCTTTGGAATGCTAGAAAAGCGGCTCGGGAGAAAAATACCCCCCCCCTTTTTTTTTAAAAAGAAGAGGTATTTTTCTCTGTAAATTAATCAAAGTTTCATACCACCAACTGACTTTATATACACCGGATATACCAACAACTTGGTTGGAAAATAATTATACAACGAGGTGAGGAATGATAGATGAATAAAGAATCAGACATTTCTCTACTCAAACATACCCGTCTACTTGTTTGTTTATTTTTCTTTTCTTTACTCTCATGATTCCGGTATTTTCCGCATTGCTTTTGGCTTTTAAAGCTTCCATATATTCCTTTACCAACAATTCTTCAAGCAAACTACCATCTACTTATATATATATATATATATATATATATATATATATATATATATATATATATATATATATATAAAGTCGTGAGCACAAAAATGGGCCAAACAAATTTTATAAATTTTATTGCACTAAAAGTTATATTGAACAAAGAATAATTGAATAAGGAAACTTAAAGGAGACTAATACAACAGAAGAAGACATTTACTTTAATAAATGCTTATGATAAAATCTCATTCCCTTTTTATTTCTTTATAAGATCAATCCTTTTAGACATGCTCTCAACCAAAGTGGAACACTGTGAAGAGGAGATGCTATTCCATTCGCTTTGCACAGTCTCCTACAGTTTGTCATTGTTCTCAACATTTCTTCCGGACAATGCACGAGATATTATGAGCCACACATATTCTCGATTGGATTTAAATCAGGGCTTTGACTTGCCCAAAATATCACATCAATTGTATTATCAGAAAACCAGTTTTTTTCTGAGTTTAGCAGTGTGTGCAGGGGCAGTATCATGGCGAAAAATAATATGCTGGAATATTCCCAGCTTCTGTTTCTAACATTCGAATGTATTCCTTTGCATTGATTGACTTCTCACATTTAATAACTTCTCCAACTCCTGCTGCAGTAAAAGTTCCTCATACAATTATCCCCCTCATCCCCGTGTTTAACTGGTGTTTATTGCAACTTGACAAGAATCTTGTTCCAGTTCTTCGATTGCACCGTTTATCACTAACAAGACAAAATCTTGATTCCTTCTAACCGGAAATATTCCTGAACCAGTCTGTATCTTTCTTGCCATAACACTAGAAAAATCCCTTTCTATCTTTGATGTTCTTCTTATATAAAAATGGCTTCTTTGCACGCCTTTTAGGGGAAAATCCCATTTCTTCCATTCGTCTAGATATAGTATATCAAGAAAGAATATTTCCAGCCTCTGTTTATAATTCTTTTCTATGGGCAACATAAGTTTTCTATCGATCCTTCAAAACAGTTAATTTAAGCCTGTGGTCGTCCTTCAAAGTTTATGCACTAGGGCGACCGAACCCTGATTTTCCTTTTACCAAGCGTTCGACTTCGAACCGTTCGCCAATTCGCTTCACTACAGAAAGAAATGTTTTCACATTCTCTTTTCTTAAAATATCAAAACTCTGTAAGTCATTTTGGACTGCCTTAATCCTGTTATTCGGTTTTTTATATCCTCGGCAAGATGCGGCCGTACCACTTTTAGGATTAATTTCTTCACTAATAATGAGCTACAAAATAGAAATTTTCAGTTAAAATAAACAAAAATTCATGGAGAAACATGGGAAAATCGATTTCTTCCTTCTTTTACTCTTGGCCCATTCTTTTTTTTTTTTTTTGCTTAGTACATATATACATATATATATATATATATACATATATATATATGCATATATATATATATATATATATATATATATATATATATATATATATATATATATAAACTAACGTAATATTAAAAAATCACATTTTACAACACCTAGGTTTAAAATAGGTCAGATCACTACATATCTATGCTTCTCGCTTAAAAAAGCACACACAAAGTAAGGGTTGAACCTAAGGTCAACTGGGCCTTTGTCCTGCAAGTGCCTACTCATTGGCTGATTATGAGGGCGCGGTGGAAACTAGGAAGCTGATTGGCTAACTAAAAACTCAATAGAATGTGCGTATATAAAAACGCGAGGTAACCACAACTCTTCGCATAAGCTTGACTGATCCTAGCGTTGATATAACGCGGAATATTCTGTGTAGCTTAATTGCTATATATATTTTTATAAATTAGTACTATATATATATATATATATATATATATATATATATATATATATATATAGTGATTCTATTTTAGATATAAACCCAGTGTATCTTCAGTATTAATTGACTAACGAGCTGATCTTAAGAATTTGCCTGAAACATCTACTTATACATTAAAATAATTATGTTTATATAAATAAATTTATACTATATATATATATTTATATACACATACCTAATATTTTTTTTAACTCACGTCCATCCCAAACAACACACATCGCCACTTGTACATAAGAGGCTATTAATTTAGGGGAGAGAAGCAAGATCTTAGTTTACGTCACAATTTCAGTGTAGTCACGGAAGCAGATAGCAGGAAGAGAATTTCAAAGGTTAGTTAATTAATACTATTAGAGTCGAAGGCTTTTCGGTATTAAGGGACCGATACGGTGAAAGCTGTGATTGTGTTGCTCAGCGGGGTTGACTGAGGTATGTACACCAAAGAGAGGGAACAGGTGCAATGCATTCATCAAGGCACATTCCATTAAAATACTTGTAAATCATGCAATATTGCGCCGATGGGACAGAGATTGGAGCGGAACCCATTACTTTGGAGACTCTTGTTTCGACGCTGTCCAAGGAGAGACTAGCCGTAAATATACCGACGCAGATGTAACAGCAATACTCCATGTATAAGCGAATGGGAGTTTTGTAGACGTACAGGGGACTCTCAAGGTACGAGTAATCTAGCACGATAGAGGGAACCCAAAGAAAGAACTCTCAGGTAGGGTGTAATATGTAGAAAAATATATGTTTACGCAGACATACATGAATGCACACACATGTATATATACGCATAACTAATATTAAATATATATTATATATAGAGAGATCTGTATATATATATATATACACATATATATACACACACATTTCTCACACTATATATAACACCTACACCTACACACATGCATACACGTACATCTATGTGTGTGTGTGTGTGCGCGCGCGTGTGTGTGTGTATCTTTATAGGTGTGTGGGCGTTATATCTTCTCAGCTGATTATTCCTTAACAAAAGCCTTTATCTCAAACCCATTTCGTAAGAAGAGCAGTAAGTGACACGCACTTGCTCTATTTGACAATGCGAGATGTCTCACGTACAAATACTTTGGCTGCCTGGCTGGTCCATTCATTACACCGACTATGGCAGAACGCGCTGGTGACATCTCCTTTCATTTTTTCTAACTTCCGAAACCTCCTTTGAACAACTTCTACTGACTCTCATACGAAGAATGGCAGAATCCTTTGCTTCCGAGGCGATATTACAGCACAGGTCAGAAAAAAAAATTCCATTTTGCGTAAAGTCGTGTTATTCTCATAACCAATCAAAAGACGTCTAACTTCAATACATTCGAATATGCGCATACACACACAAATACATATATATTTGCATATATATATATATATATACATATATATGCATATATATATATATATATATATATATATATATATATATATATATATATATATATATGTACCAGAAGTACACATTCAAAAGCCAAATATATATTCATTTCTTCTTTTCATTATATCTTGTTTTGTGTTACACGTGTTTCGTTGAAATTTAGGAAAACACAAAACAATTCACCATAGTTTTTATGTTCCCCTGTAAAAACAAAGCAGTTCCATTTTTTATTGATACATTATATATATATATATATATATATATATATATATATATATATATGCATATATACATATATAAATGCAAATGTTTTGTTATTTTGTATATATATATATATATATATATATATATATATATATATATATATATATATATATATATATATATATATATCCTAGAGTCCACACCAGTGGACTGATCATGACTAAATCTGGCAGGATGATGCTTCGCAGTATACGGACGGTGCCCACCATTTTAAAGGTTAAAGTTAAAGGTCAATGTAATCATCATCATCATCATCATCATCATCATCATCATTATTCTTGGACCTCAGTTTCACTACACTCTCTCATTAGCACTCAAAAGATCTTCCTTGGAGATGAATGTATCTCGTTGTATTCTATCTGAAAAGTTAACTTTCGTGATCGATTTATGAGATGATTGGTGTCTCCTCAGTACAAATGATGAAACAAGTTCATCTGTGGCACGTGCCCAGCAAACTGAACACGTCTCTTGCAAATTGAGCTTGATACTCTCGGTAAGTTTCCTTATATAATTTCTAGAGTTTGGTGATTTATCCATAAGTGATTGAGTACTCCTCTCAAAAGACGTGTGTAACATACATCCAAACGACACTGTTATTTTGCTGAAAGAGTCCAAGTTTCAGATCCATAGAGTAAGATTGGCCAATAGGTGCGCGGAAAAACTTCTTCTTAAACTATGGTATGACGATAAAAAAAACACCGTAGCGAAGCAGCAAGTATTCATATACCGACAAGATTATGAATTACGCTACAAACTGCACCTGGGTTCCAAATACACAAAAAACTAGTCAATCTGGTTCTACTGTTGACATTTGTCCAGCCTCTGCCACTCGGGGTGACTGATCCAGAACAGTACTGGACTACAATAAAGAAATCAATTCAAGACAGTGCTATGATATTTTTGGGAGACAGTCCAGGAGAAACCCAGGTTGGTTTTCTGCCTCACTTTCGACCATCCAGCCAGTTCTCGAAGAAAAATGATATGCCTTTATCTCCCATAAAATCAGACCAACTAGGAAAAGTAAAGAATACGACAGGAAATGCCATGCTAAAGCTCAAGTGTCACTAAAAAAATATGTGAAGGAGTATTGGGATTCTCTTTGCTCTGCAATTGAAACAGCCCGTGATGCAGTATACATTCGAAGAATGTATTCTTGAATAAAGTCTGTAATAGGGCCTTCCAATCAATCACACGATATCCTTCAGCGTAAGGGCGGTACAATAATGGATAATTCTGAGAAATTAGATTGATGGATTGAACATTACACTGGCTCGTGTAATGGCGACAACAACGTGTCTCACCGGGTTATTCAGTCAATCAATCCTTTCTTAACCCTAAATGAACGAGATGAAGAAACAACTATCCAAGAGGTAGCCAAAGTAATATTTGCTCTCCGCAACAATAAAGCTGCAGGTGAGGACACAATATCCGCTGAGCTTCTCAAGGCAAGCTTAGATGTTCTTACCGAACACATCCATCGGCTTATCCTCAACTGCTGGGCCCACAAATCTGTTCCACAAGATTTCAAAGATGCAAAAATTATAACACTTTTCAAAAACAAAGGTTCAAGAGGGGATTGCAACAATTACCGTGACATCTCACTTCTCGCTGTAACTAGGAAAGTGATGGCCCGTATGCTCCACTCCCGTCTACAGAAAATTGCCGAGACTGTGTATCCTGAATCGCAATGTGGTTTTAGGGCAGGTCGGTCAACTACAGGCATGATCTTCTGTGTCAGACAGTTCCAGATGAAGGCACGAGAACAGCAACAACCACTACATATAGCTTTCATAGACCTGACAAAAGCATTTTCCTCGTCCTTGGAAAAGCAGGCAATCCCCTAACCTGCTGTCACTCATCAAAGCGTTTCACGAGAACATGCATGGACGAGTTCGGTATGGAGGAGACTTGTCTGACCGGTTTCAAATCAATCGCGGAGTCAAACAGGACTGCGTGCTCGCCCCAGCCCTCTTCGGGATGTACTCCTTTGTTTTCAAACACGCTTATCAGAATGCCGATAAATCTGTGGGGGTTTAGATCCTCACCCGTGACGATGGGAATTTCTTTACCCTCTCACGACACAAAGCCAAGTGGAGAGTTCAGGAACAAACTCTCTACGCTGATGCTGCTGCTCTTTGCACATTCTAACGACTGCTAGATTCTTTCTTAAACTCATTTCGGACTATCAGTCTTAAGAAAACCGTCATCCTCTCTCAATCATCAGAGAGTGTTAATTTTACAATACATAATACAACTCTGGAGAATGTGAATAAATTCATATACCTTGCTGCGAACATTGCCAATAACATTACTCTTTTCCTCGAACTTAGTACGCGACTTGACCTAGCCTCTACCACATTTGGAAGGCTAACGCAGCGCGTTTGGAAAAACAAGTATCTGACCATAAAGCCAAGAGTCCGAAGCGTGCATGTTGTGTATCCTTCTCTATGGGGCTGGGATGTGGTCGCCATATCGTCCTCAAGAGACCTATGTTAGTGCCTTCCATACAATATATCTCCGATCAATCATTGGCGTTTCATGAGAGGACAGAATGACAAACAAAGAGTTCTTCAGACTGACGAAACTTAAGTTTATGAGACTTCCATGTAAACCTAATGTAATGTGAACGCCTACCTCACAATGTATTACAGGGCGTTTTAAAAGAGGGTACTCGTCCTGTTTGTCGTCCGCGTCTCAGATTCATTAATGTGTTAAAATTTATGCCGGGAAAGTGGGAGATTAGTCGGAAAACCACAAAAAATAACTCATAGTACGTCGATCCAAGATACCATAGTTTTGACCTCTATAGCATTGTCGCTCACGCCAGACGCTTGCGATATATATATATATATATATATATATATATATATATATATATATATATATATATATATATATATATATATATATATATCGGGAAAGAGAGAAATAGATGTATAGATGAATAGATATATTGATACAGGTAATATATATATAGATAGATAGATATGCATATGAGTATATAGATAAATTGGCTAAGATTCGAGCAAATATGTGAATTACTGCTGTCTATCTATTTATCTACCTATCTACATTTTGTATATATATATATATATATATATATATATATATATATATATATATGTATATACATATATATATATATATATATATATATATGAAAGAGAAAGACAGAGAAAGATTATATGTTGTTAGTTTGTATGCATGTGTATGAATGCATAGTCATATATGCTATTCTTTGCTCTCCTCCGCATACCATCCGACACACAAACATACACACATACGAACAAACACACACACATACTTATATATTTATATATATATATAACATATATATAATATATAATAATATATAGATAAATTGAATATATATATATATATATATATATATATATATAGGTACATAGGTGAGCTGGCTGAGCTTCGAGAGGACATGACGTGTGGTATTGTTAATAAATTGAATGCTGAATAAAAGTATCACACCGTATCGATATAAAAAATAAAAACAGTCCGGAAGTTCCTGCCGTTCCGTGCAGCATTTACGCTCTTTTGTACAGTACTGCCACCATTTTCGAGTTAGGCATTGTGCAATGGGCGATAAAACGGACCCAGAGTCGGCAAAGAAGTCACGTTCGATATTTCTTTGACTCTTCTTCATAATGGAACACGAAAGACATCATGATAGTGTCTATTTCAACGTACATCACATATCTTTCTATTTACTTTTAACTATTTTCACTTATTTCAAAACGATCTGTCTCTCTTTATGTCTCTGTCTGCCCATCTCTCTTTTGATTAAAATAATTTCATGAGTGTATATATATATATATACACCAGAGAAATAAAGAAAACAATACGGAAATATATGGGTATACAAGACTTAGCTATTCCTAGCAAACATTGTTTAATACTAAATGAAACTTGTAAGATGTTTGATGAACGGTGAAATGCGTGCAACTGCAAAACATAACAACTTTGTATATATATATATATATATATATATATATATATATATAGAGAGAGAGAGAGAGAGACAGAGAGAGAGAGAGAGATTGAGAGATTGATAGATACATACATTTACTAGACTAACCGTGACCCGTTGGGTCAGTATGTTATATTAGCTATGGAATTCATGTATGAGCGTGACACTTCTGACGTAAAGAAAATATTTTTTTGTTTACATAACAGAAACATTTCTATAAAAGTATATTAAAATGAAAAAAGAATATAGATAGATTTTCTATGAGTCGTTCTGTTTATTATAATTGATTATTTTTTTTTAAATTAAAGTTACTGAATAATAAGTGGTTGGCCATACTTATAGGTAAGTGTGCACTGAACAGATACCATAATACTTATTATAGTTAAATTCAAATTTTGATATATCTGCTTTTATTTACATCGTTCATGTCTGTATTACGTTTAAGTTATTTTAAACCCCACTCTTTCCATGTTAAATACTAATTTCGAAATAATAACGTTAATATTTCAGCGTCCCAAATGTGCTTATTATCTCTTGCTCTCAGCTAAAACCGCTGGCATTTATGTGAAAAAGGAGCCGAATGCATAAGTCTCTCTCTCTCTCTCTCTCTCTCTCTCTCTCTCTCTCTCCGCCAATATACATCCTCTAGTGGGCCCACATACCGAAACATGGAAACTGGGCATCCTGCGGCCTCAGGTTAAACTACAAGGACTCGGAGGAGGTTGGCCCACAGACATTTGACATGCAGGCCCACCGTCGTGTGGTTATGCCCTGGTGACTCATGAACCAACCCTCAGCTATGGGTGAAATAGTTCCACTGTCTTGTGGCTGTCTTGGAAAAGACAAAGGCTAAGGGAGTAAACCCCAACAGAAAATCTGGAGTTGATCCCCTAAGGCGGTAGGAAGACAGACCATTCTCCTTTCGACAACTCCTGCATCCTGATTCGTTCCCAGCCCTCTTGACACAACCCTGCAACTGGAAGTCATGACATCGACTTTTTGTTAACCTCAAGTCCGGCGGCGACAGGGAAACGGCAAAGCAGTATGTGTGGATACACTAGAAGCTGTAGCTGTGAACCTACACGTAGGCGATTTAGGACATGTGGTCGTTCCTCACTGAACCGAGGAAGTGGTGGGTCCGGCAGCCTCCTGAGTGACCGAGCAGCTCTCTTTAGGATCGCTCTGCTCGCCTCCGTAGAATGAGGACGGGGCTAGAAAAGGTGCCCTAAAAATATCCTGCTTCACCAAACCCTGGCCAGCATATCGCAGCTGGTGGGAATCCCTCTTAAGCGGTCGAAACAAAAGAAAAAAGAAAACAAAGGTGCTTACTCTAGCATTGTTGAATGTCCGAACCCTGCTCGACAATGCAAAAGCAAATCGACGTGAAAGACGAACAGCGCTTGTAGCTCGTGAGCTTGCTCGCTATAATATTGACATTGCAGCCCTAAGTGAGACTCGTTTTGCAGACAAACGCCAACTAACCGAAACTGGTGTGGGCGCAGTGCTGAGGAGCGGCGTGAAGCTGGTGTGAGTTTTGCTATCAAAACAACTCACGTACCAAAACTAGCAAGCATCCCTGAAGGTATCAACGACAGACTAATGAAAATGCAGTTACCTCTTGGACGCAACACCAGCGTTACGCTGGTCAGCGCCTATGCCTCAACGATGAGTAAACCTGATGAGGTCAAAGACAAGTTTTATGAAGAGCTGGACTCTCTCATTTTCTCAGTCCCACAGTCGGAGAAGCTTGTAATTCTTGGCGACTTCAATGCACGTGTTGGTACAGATCATCACGCCTGACACATCATTGGAAAGCATGGAGTAGGCAAATGCAATAGCAATGGACTTCTTCTCCTTAGAACCTGTGCATCACATGATCTCAACATCACAAACACTATGTTCCGCCTTCCAAATCGCAATAAAACCACATGGATGCATTCACGCTCTCGGCACTGGCATCAAATCGACTGTCATTACCAGAGTCCAAGACAGGCAGGACGTGAGACTGGCCAAAGCCACGTGCGGGGCTGATTGTTGGACCGATCACCGCCTCATCATTTCCAAATTCAACTTCTTCATCCAACCAAAGAGGCCCACAGTTTTAATGCTGGAGTCCCTTGGTGGTTCATCCTGGGCGCAACTCTCTTCCTGATCTACATCAATGATCTCCCAAAACACATACTTAAATCATTCGTTGACATCTATGCTGATGACACGACCATCTATGGCAACACATTAAAGGCCGTAAATGACAAAGTTCTCTCTAATTCTCTCTTCTCTGATCTTGAGCGCGTGCTACAATCGGAGAAGAGGTGGTTGGTTACTTTTAATGCATCCAAAACCAAGCTTCTATCTTTAGACCATCAACGCTCTGATCTCCATCTGGCATCAATTGAAATGCATGGCTCTCGTCTTATGGAGGCTCCATGTTTTGACAAGCTTCTGGGTTTGACCTTTACTCCTGATCTGAAATGGAACACGTACATCAAATCTGTTGCCAGGGACGCTAGGAAAATGGTGGGATCCTTCTACCGCTCCAGAAGATATCTCACTACTGATGCAATTCTCTATCTGTATAAAAGACAAGTCTGTCAAAGGATGGAGTACTGTTGCCATATCTGGGGAGGAGCTGCTAAAAACAGCCTATTCTGCCTTGACAGAGTACAAAATAGACTTCGTGGTTTAGTGGGGGATGTTCCTTTCTCTTCCCTGCAACCTCTCTCCCACAGAAGAGACGTTGCGAGCCTGTCTTTATTTTATCATTATTTCCATGGCAGATGTTCGTCTGAGCTCCAATCTTTCGTCTCCCCTCGCCAATCTTTCACGAGAAACACCCGTCTGGCTGAAACTACTGTCAATAATTTTCCCCACTCTTTATCTGTGCCTAAATCCAAACGTAGATTCCATGAGCAACGCTTCCTTCTTAGAACTGCACGCCAGTGGAACTATCTGCCGCTTGCCTGTTTCCCACCTGACTACAACTTGGACGTCTTCAACATAAATAAACTCCTGACAAACCGCCCCCTTAAGTAAGACACTCTATCAAACCCCCAATACTAATGATTGCTACAATACTATCATTGATTACTTTACACGCAATAACCTTATCCCTGAGTGGCCTTCGGGCCTTGATAAGTGATGACCCCCATGTAAAAAAAGAGAAGGACTCAGGGTAAAAACAGCCAAGTGGCTCAATACAACCAAATTGAAATGTCCAAAAACAGCAGAGGGATTCCAGAGCAGCATACATAGTAAACTTGCTAACTTCAATCTCAATCACAACAGCGTTGAAGAAAGCTGGATATACTTAACGTTCTAGGTCCTGCCACCAGACACCACCAGGACTGGTTTGACGAGAATGATCCTGAGATCCACAGCTTGTTGCAGGAAAAACACCGCCTGCTAAGAGCGCATCAAAATGACCCAGCTTGTGTGGTGAATGAAACTGCCTTCTCTAACATGCGCAACAAAGTCCAATCCAAGCTGCGTTCAATGCAGTATTTCTGTCTCAGTGCCAAGGCAGATGAAATCCAAGGCTACGCTTACAAACACGATACAAAGAATTTTTACGATGCACTAAAGGCAGTTTACGAAACACAGTCTTCGGGACCCTCTCCTCTGCTCAGTGCCGACGGCTCAATTCTACTCACGGGAAAGAAGGCGATCCTCAATAGATGTGCTGACCATTTCAACAAAGTGCTCAATCGCCCTGGAGCAATCAATGATATAGTAATTGAACGTCTCCCCCAAGTCCCCATCAATCAACAGCTCGACACCCTCCCCCCATCAATCGAAGAGGTCAGCAAACCCATTCAGCAGTTAACCAGTGGAGAAGCTCCAGGTCAAGATGCCACCCCAACTGAGGTTTACAAGTCCTGTGGTGCAGCCTTGCGGGAGCAGCTGACCTGCTTGTATCAGATCATGTGGAGGAAGGGACAATTACCACAAGAGTTTAAAGACACTACAATTGTTCACATCTATAAGCGAAAAGGAAATCGCCAATCCTGCGATAACCACTGAGGTATCTCTCTCCTGTCCATAGCAGGAAAGATCTTGACTCGCACCCTCCTCAACCACTTACTTGGCCAACTGAAACAGGAACTCCTGCCGGTGACTCAATGTGATTTCCGCGCCGTTCGGGGGACCACTGACATGATCTTTGCTGCCCGTCAGCTTCAAGAGAAATGCATCGAACAGCATCAAGACATTTACACAACATTTATCGCCTTGGCCAAAGCATTTGACACAGTCAGTCGGGATGTTCTGTGGAAAATAATGAAGAAATTCGGTTGCCCAAGTACTTTCATTACAGTAGTTCGTCAATTTCATGAAGGCGTGATGGGGCGAGTCCTTGACGACGGTGAACCTTCGGAGGCTTTTCCGGTAACAAATGGAGTTAAACAGGGCTGTGGCTTTACTGTTCAGCTTGATGTTTTCTGCAATGCTATTTGACGCTTTCATCGACCAGTCACCAGGCATCAACATTAAATTCAGAACAGATGAAAAGCTGTTTAACCCAAGGAGACTGCAGGCTGTTACAAAGGTGAAGGAAGCAGTGCTGAGTGACTTTCTTTTTGCTGACGACTGTGCACTCAATGCCAGCAACGAGCGAGAAATTCAAATTCAGATGAACAAATTCTCTGCATCCTGTGACAACTTCGGCCTCAGAATTAGCACCAAGAAGACCGAAGTTATGTTCCAACTAGCTCCCAGAAATATGTATCATGAGCCAAGTATCTCAGTCAAGGGACAGAACCTTCGAGCGGTTAAGACCTTCACCTATCTGGGCAGCACTCTATCTCGGACAGCCACAATCAAACTCGAAATCAACAACAGAACCGCCAAGGCAAGCAGCGCATTAGGGAGACTCAGAAGCAAAGCCTAGTAAAGGAGAGGAATCAGCATTGACACCAAGCTGAAGGTTTACAGAGCAGTTGTCCTCACCACATTGCTCTATGGCTCAGAAACCTGGACTACCTACAGAAAGCACGGAAAAACGTTGAATCACTTCCGCCTGAGATAAGATGTCTCCGACATCTCTTCCATATCAAATGGCAAGACAAAATCCCTGATACAGAGGTCCTGAAAAGTGCTAATCTTCCCAGCATAACTACAACCATTCGAAAGACCCAACTGAGATGGGCAGGTCACATCTCCCACATCCCAGACGAAAGAATCCCAAAACAACTCCTGTATGGCGAGCTGTGCCAAGGCAAGCGTTCAATCGGAGCACCAAGAAAACGCTTTAAGGACAACCTCAAAGTCTCCACCAAAGACTTCAACATCAGTACCGAGTCCTGGGAATCGCTTGCATCAGACAAACCTCACTGGCGTCACCGCATCAACAAAGGAGCTAAAGAGAGAAGAACCCTTAAAGCAGAACAGAAGCGTGCAACCCGCAAAGCCAGAGCAACAAGGTCCGTCCCCACAACACCTGCTCACCACTGTCCAACTTGTCATTTCCGGAAGCACAAAAACAATACTACTCACTGATGTCATTGTCATCTTCGACTTCGAAGGACGAACACGTGTGAGCACCCGGATATACGGTGTTCCTAATATACGCTTTTTTTTTCAGGTTACGATGTGGAATACGATGTTTTTTGTTTTTGTTTTTTTTTGGTTACGGTATTTGGCCCGCTTTACATCTCTTATCTTATTTGATTATATACATGTGTATTATATACTGTACTGTATTCTGTCACTAATTTTTAATGCCGGTATACTATATATATATATATATATGTATAGAGATTTGAAAAGTCCAGCTACCAGTGCCAGACCTATTGGGTGAGTTACTCTCTTTTGAAACCCGTCTAAGAGTGAGAGACAAGTAACAGATGCCCCAGCTCACATATGGCAACAATACCCCATACATAAGCGAATAGGTGTTTTGTACAGGTACATGATAGTTTCATGCGTAGATTTTTAGCACGGTAGAGAAAAGCCATGTTTTTGCAGCATCCTTGGCAATGCTATCAATGTATATGTTATAACTCCTGTTCTCTGTGAACGTAAAGCCAAGGTGTTTGAACGAAGTACTTTCAGGTAATGTATCATTAGCCATGGTTTAGACGGTTTCTTGTAGTTATTAAAGAAAAGAAGCTTGGTCTTAGCAGCATTAAATGTTACTATCCATTTATGTCCTCATCCCACTACCGACTAGAGTCCTTCCTCTATGTTTTCCGCCACTGTCTTGAATATGTGTTCATTCGTTTACTCCTCGTGTTGGTTATATAGTCCGGTGCAATCAGTAAGCATACCCATCTCGTAGACAATTTTATCAGAGGTAATTTATTATTATCAAATATAATAAAGGTCGAAAGGTAAATGCCTATATTTCTCTCCCCCTCTCCCTCTTCCTTTCCCTCTCTTTATATATATATATATTATTTTTTTACTATAATAATTAAATATATATATATATATATATACATACATATATATATATATATATATATATGTATGTATAATGAAAGCTGAGGATTAATTATTATATAAAACTTTATTATATCATCAGAACAATAAGGTAAACATGTAAAGATTATATTAATAAAAAATCTCTTTACACGATGGTATTTCGAAGCTAAATACTTCTCATCAGTATAAATCAAATGTATCAATCAGTGAATCTATTTTGCTCTTAACTGATCAGAAGAAATAGCAACAATCAATCCACCAAAAAGGAAATAAAATGCGTTTGGACATGATTAAAAAATCCGAAAATTGGAAGACAGGTTGGAAATGCCTTATAGTTTGTTTGCATTATACCATAAATTGTAAGATGGTCAACATCATGAAATTTGGAATATAGACTTTTGTCATTTATTCACTGTATTGCTCTATATTTACATTGAGCTTCTTAAATAACGATTGGTATATATAAAAAAGGAAATATAAGTGAATAAAGAATATTTCCACAGAAATATATATATATATATACATATGCATATATATATGCATATATATATATATATATATATATATATATATATATATATATATATATATATGTGCACGTTTGTGTGTGTGTTTTTCTACACATCTATCTTTCTCTGTCGAATGAAGCGGGTATTCTAATTTAATTATAAACTAAATATATTATAAGTAACGATTAAATTAGTAAAATTATTCTTTTTGCATTATTTCGGCTATTATTCTTATCTTTTTTTTTTTTTTTTTTACACAGTGATCACCACTTATCAAGGCCCGGAAGCCACTCAGGGATAAGGGTTATTGTAAGTACATCACGTTAGTGAGGAGATTTTATGAAGTGTTTAATTAGGGGGGCGGTTCATTAGGAATTTGTTAACATTAGACTTGAAGACATCCAAGTTGTAGTCCGGAGGGAAGCAGGCAGACGGAACAGAGTTCCACAGGCGTGCAGTTCTAAGAAAGAAGCTTTGCTCATGAAATCCGCGTTTTGATTTAGGCACAGATATAGAGTGGGGGGAAATTTTTCACAGTGGATTCAGCTAGACGGGTGTTTTTCGTGAAAGATTGGCGAGGGGGAACCAGGGATTGGAGTTCAGACGAGCACCTGCCATGAAAATAACGATAAAAAAAGGATAGGCTCGCAACGTCTCTTCTGTGGGAGAGGGGTTGCAGGGTAGAGAAAAGGCATCCCCCACTAAACCACGAAGTCTATTTTGTACTCTGTCAAGGCATGATAGGCTGTTTTTGGCAACTCCTGCCCAGATATGGCAACAGTATTCCATCCTTGGCCGTACTTGGCTTTTATATAGATAGAGAATTGCATCAGTAGTGAGATATCTTCTGGAGCGGTAGAAGGATCCCACCATCTTTCCTGCGACCTTGGCAATAGACTTGATGTACGTGTTCCATTTCAGATCAGGAGTAAAGGTCAAACCCAGAAGCTTGTCAAAACACGGGGCCTCACCCAGACGAGAGCCATCCATCACAATTGATGCCAGCTGGGGATCAGAGCGTTGATGATGTAAGGATAGGAGTTTGGTTTTGGATGCATTAAAGGTAACTAGCCACATCTTCCCCCACTGAACCACGCGCTCGAGATCAGAGGAGAGAGAATCCGAGAGAACTTCGTCATTTACAGCCTTTGATGTGTTGCCGTAGATGGTCGTGTCATCAGCATAGATGTCAACGAATGATTTAAGTATGTGTTTAGGGAGGTCATTGATGTAGATCAGGAAGAGAGTTGGGCCCAGGATTGACCCCTGAGGGACTCCAGCATTTATATTGCAGGCTTCCGATTTTTGTCCATCTACCACTACTCTTATGAGCCTATCAGAGAGAAATGATTTAATGATTGAGAAAACATTTCCAGTTATACCGTAGCTGGAAATCTTGTGAAGTAGACCCTTATGCCATACTTTGTCAAAGGCCTTTGATATGTCGAGAGCAATTGCCCTAGAAAGGAAGCCTTTGTCAAGAGATTCACTAATCCTGTGGGATATAACCGTCAGCACATCTGCGGTAGATCTTGCAGAGCGGAAACCATATTGTGTGTCACTAAGAAGGTTATTCCTGCTGAGGTGGTTTACTATTTCTCTATTTAATATTGATTCCAGTAACTTACTCATAACACAGATAAGACTTATTGGTCTGTATTGAGAGGGAGATGACTTATCACCTGAATTCTTAAATACAGGGCAAACTGAGGAGGTCTTCCAGGGGGTCGGAAAGCACTTCTCCTTAAGGCAGCGCTTAAATAGTTTCGTAAGTATGGGAGCAAGTTCTGGTTGAAGCTTTTTTAACACTATAATTGGGATGCCATCAGGGCCAGTTGCTTTACTGGAATCTAGGTTTTTTATTAGCTTGGTGACCTCATGCACGGATATTTGTATGTTACCTAGCTTGTTCTGTGTTATAGGAGGAAATATGGGGAGTTGATGGCCTTCGTCGCATAGGGTAGAATTAGCTGCAAAGTTCTTTGCAAATAGTTTGGCCTTGTCTGACGCTGACGAGATAACCTCTGGTCCATTGATAATGGTTGGGATAGAACGCACACTTCTGTTCAAGATCCTATTTGTTATTTGCCAAAACTGGTGGGAACCAAGCCGCTGATCAGCTATCTTGGATTTAACAGACTGGGCATATAGCTCTCTTGCATTTTTATTACTCTTTTACAGTGGTTGCTGGCAGTCCTGAAAGCAGCTTTAGTCTCAGTGCATCTATTACGTTGGTAGTTATGGAAAAAGTGATTTCTGTGCGCGATAGCAGCAGCACATTCTGGGGAGAACCATGGCTGGCTGTTAGGTTTTTGTTGGAATTTTTTAGATGGTATGAATTGGTCTATGCCTACAATTAACCATTCGGTCAGATCTGATACTATAGAGGACACTTCCTTTTTAAACATGGAGTGCAGAGGTAAATCAGATATGAATGTACGGAAGCTATCCCAGTCAGCCATAGAGTATCGGTATACAGTACGGTGGAGGGGTACGTCTGATGGCTTCTTACATTTTGTTTTTATCTTAACTGATACGACGGAGTAGTCGGAGGATCCTAAAGGAGAATGAACGGTACATGAACATAGCTCAGGGGAAGTTGAAAGAAAAAGGTCTAAGAGGCTTGCATATTGATTGGGTGTATCGGGCACACGGGTGGGTTCGCGAACAATCTGAGTGAGGTCATAAGCAATGGCAAAATCATGACAAAACCTCCCCTCATCATCTGTCTTATTTGAATGGGTCAGCCATTCCACGTTATGGACGTTGAAGTCACCACAGATGTGGATGTTAGCCGAGGGATGTGAAGACAGTATGTGGTCTATTTTCTCAGATATGCTCTTAAAGATAGTAACTCCGCTGTTGTGGGGCCTATAGAGGGCAAATATAAATACAGTGGTGTTAGCAAGTGCAACCCTGAAGCACATATAGGGTAAATTAGGATCTTCTCTAGAGATATCCCTGCCACATGGGAAGCCATCCTTAATGTAGGCACATATTCCATGCCCATGGCGATCTTGGGAGTCAGATTTAGCTGTTAAATTGGAGTATCCATTAATTATGAACTCATCTAGGGAAGTGGTCGGCCCTATTCCAGTTTCACATAGAAATAATATGTCCGGTTTCGTCTCCTGTAATTGGGTTTCAACCTCTGGAAGGTTGGAACGTAGACCCCTGATATTGGAGAAGGACACCTGGTAGTAGGGGTCTACGCTGGAAGATGGGGTTCTAGGTGTAATCGAGTTTTTATTCTGGAGATATTTCATTTTGAGGTTTTGGGATTTGTGGAATAGGTCGGCATACTTGGTTAGAGCAGTACAGAGAGGGAAAGTAAGAGAGAAAAAGACAGGAAATTTTTTTTTTATTTGTAGCACACGAAAAGGTAAAGCCGTAACAATTACCCACTAGTATGGCATCGAGAGGCCCCACCAGAGACTACTGCATGGTCCAGATCCACTCACCAAATGGCAATACAGCAGTCCCAGTACTTTGCGCCTGCTGATAGGACAGCCTCCTTAGTGGTTAATCCAAGGTTCGGGTCCCTGACTATCAGGCGGATAACGTCAGCCCAGACAAAATGTTTACCTCCAGCACCCTTACTGGTGACATAGCAACAAGGACAGACAAAGACAGAAAAATATCCGACATCTCAGACTACTGGTCACCAAGTAGTACCGACCTTTAAGCAGCTTTTTCTTCACCCTTTGTCAGAAACATCACTCACTGAATGAGGACTGAATGACAAAATAGGAGAAGCGAGAGTTACTGGAGCTGCCGATAACACATCCACTGTATTATCTACTCTCCATTTAAAAAAAAAGGCGGGGGGGAGGAGAAAGGGGAATGGGTACAAGTGACTTATATCTAAGTAGTAAGTCCGGTGCGAACTTAATAATTCATGACACTTTTGGTGATAATCTCCCCTCCCATATTAATGGGTGGAAGTTTGTCGGTTATCTATCTAGTTTGAATCATTAAAGTTTCATCTTATAATTAATTAAAATCCAATAATTAACTATTATCAATTTGTAAAGACTGCTTAATATTAATTTACATTAGAGTTTAAATAATTATTCAAGGTTTTAGTTTAGGAGGTCCGTTTTCATGAGTGACTTTCTTTGCACTGTATTATATTTCGAATGCACTTGAACATAAGGCTAACTATATAAGGTAGGATTCGAAAACAAGAAGAAAGTATTTTCAATACAGGCAAGCTTGCAGTAATAGTATATATTAAGTATACTACTTAAATAAAGTCCTAAGTTTATCTACTCTAGAGAATAATTTCCGGCATTTTTTTTTTTCGTTAGTTGCCGGCATTTTGATTGTTTGTTTTCATCGTTCAGCTTTGTAGCAGGAGGGGGGGGGCGGATAAGACGGAATACAGACAAAAAGACAGGAGAAATACAGACAAAATACATAAAACACGAAAAGTAAATTTAAAACAATGTAACAAAACATTTAGGATTAGTTTAGAAAAAAAAAATAAAAAAATAAAAATAAAAAATAAAAATACTTAACGTTTTTGCACTAGAGATTCCGTCAGCGGTTTTTTATCAACTGTTAGCTAGCATATGGTTTACTAGAGTGACAGGAGATTTCTACTTCCAGATGACTTGGTCGAGTGCCTATCTATAGAATAAAAGTCGTAACGCTTCTATGTGTAAACAATATCTAATTTACATTTTTTTTTTATTAAAAAAAATTCTAGCTTTTTTTTTATATAAAGTCCTAAGTTTATCTACTCTAGATAATAATTTCCGGCATTTTTTTTCTTGTTTTTTTGTTGTTTGTTTGTTGTTGTTTTTTGTGTTGTTTTGTTTGTTTGTTGTTGTTTTTTTTTCATATAACTTCCGACCATCTTCAGGTGTATACACACTGGATGTTATTGGTGACTAGTGAAAAATACTTGTTCTTTTTTCCTTACGAACATAGCCGTTAAAAGTTTAAATAGCGCCAAGACTATGGTCGGCGGGTGGGTACATCGGTCGAAAACGTAGATTACATGAACAAAGCTTCCTTCTTAGAGCTGCACACCTGTGGAACTTTCTTCCGTTTACCTGTGTTCCAGCTGGCTCAAATATGGTCGTCTTCAAGTTCAATGTGAACAAGTTTTTGATAAACCGTTTCTCTTAAGCAATCCAGTTTTACCAAATTTACACTTCTAGCGATTACTATTACATTGTCATTTTGACGACTGTACACTCTCTAACTCTTATTCTCGAATGGACTCTGTGCCTTTATAAGTGGTTTTCTTGTAAAAAAAACGTCGTGAAAAAGACAACCAAGATAAGAATAATAATCCAAATAATACAAAAAAATAATCGTAAATCCTCATCTCAAAAATATACATTCAGCAGAGTAAAATTTTGTTATGGCAAGCCAGTGAGTTTTCTCTCCCTCCGTTTTCCTTCTTACACCCTTTTCCTCCCTCTGCCTCTCTCTAAACTGGTTAAATATAATAAATACATAATATAAAACGAAAAAGACTGAATAAAATAATGAGATTAACCTAATTTCGAACTTTTTCAAACAATAAACAGAGATAATTAAAATAAGAAAAGGTACGATTTTAAATAGTACATGCACTGCTTGTATCCATGGTAATTCCAACAGAACGAATGGTACCGTATACAACAGCCAGGTCAGAATCACACTTATTCCGATGACGCAAGATTTGTTTAGATTCCAACCTTTTAGGCGAACAGACACATAAACATACATAGACATTTCCAAATATAATACTAGCATGCATACCCGGCGTTGCCCCAGTCGACAAGAAGTTCTGTCTGGGCACAACTGCTATAGTAAGGATATTGAGCAGGTTTTCATTATTATGTTAACTCCATCGTTACTCCCACAGAAATTTAAAAAATAAAAGAATGGGGGGGGAAAACACGAAAATGTAATCGCTGCAAAAAAGTAGAAGTACGTGACAACCTCCCCACCAGATATTTCGACAAAAGGGATAGGAAAAGAAGTGGCTATTCGCTGGATATTGAGTACTTTTTGTTGTCCGTGCGCTGAAAAAAAACTCCCCCCCTATAAAATAGAATAAAAAATAAATTAATTAAAACAAGTTTCTTTCAAAGAAAAAAAACTTAGCTGCGGCGATCAGGCTCGAACATGAAACGTGAAAGAGAGGAAGAAGAACAAAAGTTTCGACAAACGCGTTTGCCTATACGGCCACGACTGCTTATGACGTCATGAAGTTACAAAATAAGCGTTTTAAACATTGTTTCAGTTTGATACGCCTGCGTGACTTGCGAAAAACGCGACGTGAAAACGGACTACTCTTTCAAAAAGCGGTCTAATTAACCACCTCAGAATTACTCCTTTTTTTTCTAATTTTCACATATTATTCATCGAGGTATTACTCTGTCAAATGGTACCGGTTTCGACCCGGCCGGATGCGGCAGACAAAAGTTTTAGCAGACATACCAACACACACATACACATATACAAACACACACACAAACACACACACACACACATACAAACACACACACTTATACAAACATACGCACACACTTATACAAACACACACACTTATATAAACACACACACACTTATACAAACACACACATGCAAACACACACACATACAAACACATACACACTTACACAAACACACACACATACAGACATACACACATACAAACACACACACACACAAATACACACACTTATACAAACACACACACACATACAAACACACACGCACATACAAACACACACACAAAAACAAACACACACACATACAGACAGACACACAAACATAGAGAGGATTTTTCCTTTACGTAATAGACTAGCAGCCGCCTAGGGTTGCACGGTCATAAAATACTCATAAATATTATATTTTAATTCATACAGAAACTGAAATATGTGCATTCGAGTTATTGTGTTTTTCTAAACAGTTAACCTCTTGTAAGTAAAAAAAATATATATACTTGAGCTGAAGTCGAGCTAAAATCTAAAGACAATGAGTCAAGTACGATAGCCATTAGGTCAGCTTGGCACGTCTTTAAAAAGTCTTTTCAAACCTACTTATTGTTTATATAAGAAATATGTCACGTGAGCGATTCATGGGTACGCATTTTTGAAACAGTTGACAAAGGGATCAGGATCCCGATGACTCTCACATACAATTTTTTTTTCAATTTTGAACTCTTAGCAGCCCCTTTCTCCAGATGACAACCAATTAAAAAATTTTCCACATGTCTGAATACATTATATATTAAGTTTCAAGTCAGTTGATCAAAAATTTGTTGAGTATATAGGCTGAACGTTGTCCACCGCCACACACATTCTTCTTTTTATAGATATAATAAATTAGCAGACTTTCCTGGCATTGCCAGGGGCAAAGATGTAACATATTTATACTCTTTACCCCATTATCCGTCTCTCTATTCTCCTTTCCAGTCTCTCCGAATCCCATCTCTCTCTTTCTCCTTTGCTCTCTTTCTTTCTCTCTCTTGATATACACAAACATAAACTTGTTTTTATTGATTTCTCGGTGAATGAGTCGGTATAAGGGAAATACATCATTGATTCACTTTAGTTAGTCAATGCATAAAATGGTTGCGAAATCTGCGCCAATTTAGGGCAAAAGAATTAACTTCTTAAATTTCACACGTTTGTCATCTGCGGCAACGTTGATAAAAGATCTACAAATTTTGTTGCTGTTTGTTTTGTAGTTTTTGTTTCTACCTTAAACTGGACGTACACACACATACAGAAAAAAACATTGCGCGAATGTGCGTATGTAAATGCATGCGAAGTGACGTCACCGGTGGGAAGAAAAAAACTATAAAAAAGAAGAAAGAGAACGTTCGAGATCTCGTGAGAAACGTGTAGAACATTCTAGATCCCGTGGATGATGAAATAAGTGATGTCACTACAAAGAACAAACGAGTTGAAGTTATTTCATATTCTTCGTTATGGTCTTCTTTGTGACTAAAACTGCACAAAATCAGGGTTGGTCCGCGGACAATGTTACACACACACACACACACACACACACACACACACACACACGCACATACACACGCACACACACACAACTACACTTCATATAATAAATTACATTTTTTAATATCACGATAAATAAAACTACGATTTTGCATCAATGATCTCTGGAGAAAGTTATTCTCTCGTATTTTGCTGTTATTATTATTAAACCTAATAGAAGGAATACTACAACAAAATGTGTGTAAGACAATACTGGCAAAAGATATATCAGCTATAACACGACGAAGACCCCAAGAGGGTGTTCGCCGGGATATAAGTTCGGTTTGAAGACTCTCTGATCATGAAAGGCCTGAGATAGTTCTACAGCTATTTTGATCACAACACGGTAGCTTGGCCTTGATCATCTACATGGACGGACAGTATTCTAGTTATTCTACTTCGAGAAGAAAAAACCGCCAATTCACGTTAATTATTGCGGCCACACACCACGTTGTGAATTTTTTTTTTTTTTTGGATCCACAGGCCATATCCGTCTCTTGGCGCTGAGGTAGGCTCTCTACTTCCGATAGATGTCTCCTTAAAAATAGCTGTAGATGTCTCCTAAAAAGTAACTGTAGTTGACTTCCGGTCTGGTAGCAATTTTAAAAACCTCGCAGAAGCAATAAGTAAAAACTCTACTTGTTGAATTTTTAATTAACAGAAACTATATCACTACAGAGCTGCAGCTGTACAACGATAAGTGTATAGGTAGTTGCAATAAAATCACTTCAGAGTCCACAGTTCAACACGTGTCGTATCATCTGCGAACGATAGCGTTTTTACCAGGGGAAATAGTCGCCTATAGTTCCGAAATACACTTTCCGTAACAGATACGCTTCAGTCGACAATTAGTTTAATAAAGATCTCACGTTTCCTTCCTCTCTTTAGCTTTATTGCTTGTCGGTTTAGTAGTCAGCCGACTGGTCACAATGGAAGTAGCGCATGATGGAGGTGGAATTAACTAGCGCTAAAATTCCACTTAGCGTCCGCTTACAATCAGGGTGTCAGAAAAACAATTCCGCGTTCCCAACCAGTTGTCTTGCCAATCTGTAATCTCGTCTAAAACTGTTAAAAATCGCTCGTGCATAAATTATATAATAGGATGACGGGTTGGGTTTTGAACCCTTGAGTCCATTCTAGTCAATCGGTGATCCGTGCGTCATATCTCCTCTTTTGATTGATCCAGTACAAAGCTTACCTAATTACTCCTAGATGTAATTTTCCATCGAGGTGATTCTTACGCTGAGAAGACCTTGGGATGATGATCTCTGTGTCATGTACCTCTATCGGCGTAGTATAAACAATTGTTTCACTACCATTGTCTTTAAATACACGGTTTTATTAGCAAAATAATATTAGTAATGAAATATTATCCATCTCAGATCTGCTCAGCTCAAGTTATTTTCTTCTTGCTTTGGTTTGCGTCATCGACCAAACAAATGGAGTCAGCGAGGCAATCGAGAACTGCTCGGGATTGTTCACATAATTGAAGCCCAACTTAGCTCTATTATAACAGTTAAATTAACGTTTTATATATATATATATATATATAATGCATCTAAAACCAAGCTTCTCTCTTTACATCATCAACATTCTGATCCACATCTGACATCAATTGAAATGAATGGCTCTCGTCTTCAGGAGGCCTCAAGTTTTGACAAACTTCTTGGCTTGACCATTACTCCTGATCTTAAATGGAACACGTACATCAAATCTGTTGCCAAGGCCGCTGGAAAAATGGTGGGATCTTTCTATCGATCCGGTAGATATCTCACTGCTGATGCTATCCTCTATTTATATAAAAGCCAGGTACGTCCAAGGATGGAATACTGTTGCCACATCTGGGCAGGAGCTGCTAGAAAGGACTTGGCCTGCCTTGATAGAGTTCAAAATAGACTTCGTAGCCTCGTAGGAGATGTCCTTTTCTCTTCCTTGCAACCTTTATCTCACAGAAGAGATGTTGCGAGTTTGTCTCTGATGTATCGTTATTTTCATGGAAAGTGTTCGAATGAGCTTCAATCTATGGTCCCCCCTAGCCAAACTTTCACAAGAAACACTCGTCTAGCTGTAAACACTATCAATAATTCCCCCCACTCTTTATCTGTGCCTAAAACTAAACGTAGATTCCATGAGCAAAGCTTCTTTCTTAGAACTGCACGCCTGTATTCCGTTTTCCTGCTTTCCGGCTGACTACAATATGGTTGTCTTCAAGTCTAACGTAAATAAGTTCTTGATGAGCCGTTCCATATAAGTTATCAACTTTACCAAATTTTCATTACTAATGATTACTATAATGTCCAATTTCTACTGTACACTCTTTAACCCTTATCCTTGAGTGGCCTCTTGGCCTTGATAATGTGGTGATGCCTATGTAAAAAAAATATATATATATGTGTGTGTGTGTGTGTATGTGTGTGTGTGTGTGTGTATGTGTGTATATGTATATATATGACAATGTCTTTAAAAAGGCAAACTATCTTAAATTTTTCTTAAAAAAGATATGCATTTACCTTTAAAGACAGGCTAGCTTTTTCTCGTATAAGAATATTCCTCGCCGGTCTTTCTTTCATTCGCCAATCATTTTTCCTTCCCTTGGGTGCATAAAAATCTATTTCTGTGTTATAAACCTGATGGTTATAAAGTGGGCAGTATTAAATTATTTTCAAATACAGCACGTCACCCATTTCAAAATGTATTAAACTGAGGTAAGTGAGAGGAACGCAACGCAACCATGAATGTTAAAGCTTATAGCAAGTTTATTATAAAAAAAAAAATACACCATGGAGGGGGATGATACGAAACGAGCGTGTCTTGTATAGTTTCTGACTTTTAGTTTGACACACAACGAGACGATTGCTATGTGCATAGGATTACAATAGAAGAATAGAGGAAAGGCTGGAAAAACGACAAAGGAAAGATTAAAGGAATGGTGTTGGTGGGGAGGAGAAGAGTTGAACAAAGAAGAACGGACGATAAAAAGAGAAGAAAAGGACATTTAATTTGCGTTTTTTTTTTAAATTTTACGCCATATCGGCCCTTTCCAGGCAGCATTAATGCAATGATAGAAACTATAAAACAGAGGTTGCAAATTTATGCAAAGCGATAATCTGAAGAAGAAGAAAATGAACAAACAAGAAACAATAATAGCAACAACAACTATACGAACGTGATGTACAAGAAAAATATAGAAAGAGAAGATATAGTAGTAGTAGTAGTAGTAGTAGTAGTAGTAGTAGTAGTAGGGAGAGGAGGAGGAGGAGAAGAAGAAGAAGAAGAAAAAGAAGAAGAAGAAGAGAAAAGAAGAGAACAACAAGAACAACAGTAATAACTACTAGAAAAAGACGTACACAAAAAGAATAATGGAGCAGACGACGACGACGAAGAAGAAGAAGAAGAAGAAGAAGAAGAAGAAGATACTATTGATGACGTCTCACTCGACTCCTAGAAAGCAAACTGCTGTTAACAGTCATTATCCGGGGATTATTCGATCCGCTCCCAACGCAGATTTCCCAAAGTTTCTGTCCAGTGGGCATGCGCGTGAAAATGGACCGTCTTTCCGCCGGTTGACTTTGTTTCCTGTCTTGTCAATCATCCGGCTCTTAGCCTCACTGCCGGGTGCCGGAACACAAAAGCCTCTCGACTCCCACAAACCCACTAGCCAAATAGAACAGAGGAAAACACTGATTTCCGCATACACTTGGAATAAAAGGCGAAAAACGTGCTCACGATAACGTTTTTTTATTATTATTTATTTGTTTATTTTTTTGTTACTTTATTGAAGAAAATTGTTGCATCCCGTTTCTTCCCGTTTATTTACCCCCCCCCCCAACCTTGGCAGTTAAACATGAGATCCGTTTTCAATATGAGGAATAGCCAGCTCAGCAAAAGTGGTATACTTGGTTGGGACAAAAATTAAAATTTACTTGGTCTAGGATTTCTCCTACACTGAACTATAATTATATCCGATGAGGATGTCTGAAGATATAGACTTCCTGACCTAAAATGCACCAAGCATTAACATTATTGTTTTGGGGATTCTTTTCATTTGCCTTTAAAAACTCAATCATGTTCTGCAGAGTAAAACATCAACAAAAGGACGAAACAAAACGCCATGAATAAATATTTGAAGATATAAATGTCTTCAAGCATAAAAACTTTCCAAAATTACGTACAACCTCTTAAACTTTATTCTGTACCGCTCGCCTTCCTCAAAAATGAACTCTACCGCTTTTCAACGGCTTGCTTATACAGTAGAACCTTGGAATACGGCATTAAAAATTTGTTGGATTTATTTACTTCTTCACTGAGCAAATTAGGCACAAGGCCGTTTTTTAATGTGGAGAGTAAAGGAGAAATGGGGGCCAACTCCCCGGGAGAAGGGGAGCTGGAGAGTGACAATTGGTATCCCCTACAGTAACCAATAACTGATTGCTCAAATGCAATAGTCTTATATGTGGGGGTAACCCTACATATGATCTTTGCTTGAACTTTGATGCCCAGACCACGCAGGGACCGAGCCGAGTTCACGGCATTAAAACTTAGTAACAAAATACAGTACAATATATGATACACATGGATATAATCAAATAACAGTATGAATAACACCGTAAAGCAGGTGCAAATACCGTAATCATTAGCCGGAAAAACTATAGTATTTCACATCGTAACTTGAAAAAAAAACCGTATCTTGGGACCACCGTATTCCGGGGGTCTACAGTACGCAGCTTAAGATCGTCTAATCTTTATATGATCGTCAAGAATTGGACGAGATTTCGGAATTAGTTTGTGTGACTATTGAAAGCAAAATCGCCTTGGCAGCGCCATTTTGATTTCTTCTATCATTCAGCAGGCTAAACGTACAGGTCACGCAGAAACGTGAACGTTTTTGATACAAGTAATAGTCACAGTCTCTCTACATTTAATTCTTTCTTTCTTTTTTATCATACTGCTTTCTTTCTTCCAGTCTTCCATGAATTTTCGTTACTGTTATCTGTTTCGCCCTTGCTTTGTTTCCTTCATCAATTATCAATGAAATCGTTGGGCCTTTTCTGGTCGGTGGTGGCATTAAAATGGAGTCAATGAACTATTATTCGATGTTGAAAAAAGATTTGTTGATTTCGTTGAGTTGAGAAAATATAGATATCAAGCATAGTATCGTTATCCAACGGTTCACCAAATCTGGGTGTTTAGATCTAGAAGTCTTTGATTTGGCCTCAACAAATTCCCGATCGAATTTCTATAGAAAATCTCTGGTCAATTATGAAAGAGTCAGGTTTACGGGAATGGATACCAATTCAGTACTAAGTGAGTGAGTGAGAGAGTGAGTGAGTGTGTTTGCTAACAGCATTTCAACCTCTAGGGGGTCATTTAATGTCAGGAAAAGTTTTATTGACATAGGAAGTTTTAAATTTCTTTGAAAGTTTATTTTCAGAAGAAAGATGCTTTAAATTTTCCGAAAAGTTTGTTTTCAGATGTAAAGAGTTTGTCTTTCTAGAACAGAATGTTATTAGATTATTTTACAGGAGTTTAAATAACTTTGTTTCTTTTAGATAATTTTAAAACTGCTGAGAGATCTGAAGAGAGAGTACTAAAGAGTTAGTCTCTCATATTTTAACTGTGAGAGTACAAAATTGGATTAAATAAATAAAAAGGAAAGGGTTAAAGTTCTTTTTTTTCTCCAAACAAAATTTTTTGGAGCAGATTTAATGTTTTTTTTCTTTAAGAACGTAATAAGAGACGGTATAATTGTAATAACAGCACACTGCGTAAAACTTAATAATGAAAACACATTAAATTTTCCTTAATAAACAGTTTTTTTTGTCCAGCTTAATTTTTCTAATTAAAATAAACAACTCGCATTGTCTCTGAAAATTTTAATTGGTATTTTATGTAGTGTTTGCTAAGTAGATTTGTGTACATATCAAACAATAAATGATGAAATTAGACTTTTGGAAAACATTGCAGTGCTTAATTAATATCTTTTGGCCCGCAGAGTACACACACACACACACACACACACACACACACACACACACACACACATATATATATATA
This sequence comes from Euprymna scolopes, assembly GCF_053919585.1. Lineage (NCBI taxonomy): Eukaryota > Metazoa > Mollusca > Cephalopoda > Sepiida > Sepiolidae > Euprymna > Euprymna scolopes. Next base: position 24,030,186 of record NC_136513.1, on the reverse strand, counting down.
TATATATATATATATATATATATATTAAGTTGGGCATATTGGGAAGTGATATACAAATTACCATTAGCGTGCAAAGGATTCTCTTTGTGTAAACAAATTGAGCTTAAGTATTTGGACAATATCAAAAACATTGTTAATTCACTGACGGCATAGCTGCAGTCGAATAGCGCAACAGTTAGAAGCTCGGACTATCGTTTCGGCGATCTGGTTTCGATCCTGGCTTGAGGTAGTTGCTTGTCTAGCTGCACTGATGAGCTGCGGAACAGTACTGTATGTGGATGGCTATATATATAAATGATAAACGTCTATATTCAAAATGTCAAGCTGTTGACAATCTTACCGTCTGTTTTTGAGTACATTGAGATATAATTACATATATATATATATATATATATCTATAAAAGTGAACTTGTCTGTCTGTCTGTGTGTGTACATTTCCCTACGCAATAACTCTGTTAATTTTTAGTCTATAGACTCGAAATTTGAAATACCGGGTACTGAGATTTGGGAAAATCGATGTGACGGGTGTCAGCCAGAAATTTGGCTGTTAAGGGGTCAAATTTCAACGATTTGACCTTTAAGAACTCTACCAAACTCCTCCGACAATTTTGGGTCTAGACACTTGAAATTTTAGATATAGGTTCCTTGAACATGGATCTAACTTAATAAAGTGATTTGAGCCCGAAACAATAAATTTTAAGGGGTCATAATAGGGGTCAAAGTTTTAAAAAATTAACTATTTTTTTGTTTTTTTGCTTTTTTTGCACAGCATACACCTCCAAACACCCGAGCAACGCCGGGCACCCCTGCTAGTATATATATATATATATATATATATATATTATGCGCAGACCGTCATATAATTATTAGATCACTCTGACATACGTTAAAAGCCTATAAAAAAAAATATTTAAAATCCAATAGCATTTCTCGCAGTTAACGGTAGCCGAATGGATATGGTCCTTGCTAATGAAGTTCGGGTTCAAATCTATTGACTGGTGTTAATCGTGGCACCCTGCACTGACGATTCCCGAAAGGATTAAATACTACTGTGTATAGGTAATTAAATAATTATATATATATATATATATATATATATATATATATTTTTTTTTTTCATCAAAGAAAAGATATCAGCAAATGAATATTATAACGAAGCTATGAATTTGCTGATACTACGAAAAAAAATGAAACTCCATTATATGAAAACTAGTCAGATATCCAAAAAAGTTAGAAAAGAAAATGAAAAAATAAAAATGTAAATGAAAGGGTTATACAGTGTTTCGGTTGTTCCAAAAGGCGAAATGGTCATTAGATTGAATTTTCTTAATGCAGAACTACTTGTACTCATGACAAAGCGATCGAAATTAAAAATCCAAAAATGATCGTTATTCTGCAGTTATTAAATGTGTGTGTGTTTATTTTTTATCACAATTTCTATTGCCTATTTTGGCTGTATTGAGCACTTTTTTTTTACACAGTGATCACCACTTATCAAGGCCCGGAAGCCACTCAGGGATAAGGGTTATTGCAAGTACATAACGTTAGTGTGGAGATTTGATGAAGTGTTTAATTAAGGGGGCGGTTCATTAAGAATTTGTTAACGTTGGACTTGAACACATCCAAGTTGTAGTCCGGAGGGAAGCAGGCAGACGGAACAGAGTTCCACAGGCGTGCAGTTCTAAGAAAGAAGCTTTGTTCATGGAATCCGCGTTTTGATTTAGGCACAGAGTGGGGGAAATTTTTCACAGTGGATTTAGCTAGACGGGTGTTTTTCGTGAAAGATTGGCGAGGGGGGACCAGAGATTGGTGTTCAGACGAGCACCTACCATGGAAATAACGATAAAACAAGGATAGGCTCGCAACGTCTCTTCTGTGGAAGAGAGGTTGCAGGGTAGAGAAAAGGGCATCCCCCACTAAGCCACGAAGTCTATTTTGTACTCTGTCAAGGCAGGATAGGCTGTTTTTGGCAGCTCCTGCCCAGATATGGCAACAGTATTCCATCCTTGGACGTACTTGGCTTTTATATAGTTTTGATTACTATATATGAAAATAAATGTGAATGGCTGCTGAACCTAATTAAATTTTAAGTTGATATTTTATTAGAAATTTATTTTTACGAATTATAATTTCTGGGGTTTCATTTTGTTTTCTATTTTTAATCTAAAATCTAAATACGAAATCTTAGAAATATTATCTTCATTTTTTTTTTTCAACTCAGATATACGATTAGACGATTTCCCCACGCGTTTTGAATTTTTTCATGTGTGTGTGTGCGTGTACATGTCTTTATTGGCATTGTTTCTATAATTTTAATTTGTTTGTGTTTAGCAATTACCCTCTTTCTCACTATTGTGACCAGTATGGCGGTAACATATGGCCTGATATGTAATTTAGTTATTAGCGCGTTCGATAAGTGGTCGACAAAGTGGTTAAAACTATATTTGAGCGATGGTAACTTTCACATACATTATTTTATATTATATATATACAGGAGGGAAACCCGGCTTTGCCTGGGATTGAATAATGATCAACGAATGTTTCACACTCTCATACAGGGTGAAACGATAAAATTGTCGCCCAAGTAAAGGTATGATTCCATTTCCGTTAGATGAAAACCGGTTCTCTTCTTTTTTTGTTGCAGACCATCGACTAGTTGGCTAGTTATGTACAGATCCAAAACGCGATAGGAGCCTTCTATCATATCTGAAAGTGGCACAATGTTGAACTAGCGAGATCGGAGATGCGCCGCTGTAAAACTCATGATCTCTACCAATCCACGTTATGACAACAGAACCATTACCAACACTCTCAAAATGCAAGTTTTAACAGTTCAACGCTTGAAGGCTCAGCTCAACGCATCGGACGGCCCTTGGAAGGTTGTGGAGGCTGAGAACACCGCCAGCAAGACTCGGACTAAAGAGTTCATCGAATAGGTCCAGCAATCATTGATGAAATTCCCAACGGCTTATTCAGCTCATTGCCAAAGGTTTAGGCGTCTCACACACAACAGGTATAGCATATATATATATATATATATATATATATATATATATATATATATAGTAAGTTATAGAATATATATGTCGATTAAGCTACACTGAATATTCCGCGTTTCATCCACTCTAGGACTCTTCAGGCTTATGCATAATAAACTACGCAATATCATAACGAGGTCGTTGTATTTTGACTGAATACAAACACCCAAACCTGGTTTTCGTTATCTATAATTAATGTGGGATTACACATGATTATTTAATACAGCATTAAATATTAGTAACAAAATACAGTACATTATATAATACACATGTATATAATCAACTAACATTATAAATAACACGGTAAGGCGGAGAAAATACCGTAACCAGGGGTCGAAAACATCGTATTGCACATCGTAACCTAAATAAAACGTACCCCAGGTCCACCGTATCCCGGAGTTCTACTCCAAAAGTAAACTAGGCAAATAGACAGGCACACACACACACACACACACACACAAACACACACACACACACACACACACACATATATATATATATATATATATATAAATAAATACATATATATATTTTAAAAACAATATATATATATATGTATATATAACTACTTCATTTACTCATATAAAATTAATATACGAGAGTATAAATTTATGTGTAAACTTTAAGTATTTGCTTCAAAAGTGCTCAATACGTAGGTAGAGCAAGTTAGTAAGTTATAAAATATATATGGCGATTAAGCTACACTGAATATTCCGCGTTTCATCCACTCTAGGACTCAGGCGCATAAGCATGAAGAGTCCTAGAGTGGATGAAACACGGAATATTCAGTGTAGCTTAATCGTCATATATATTTTATAACTTACTAACTATCTCTACCTACGTATTGAGCACTTTTGAAGTAAATAGTTAAAGTTTACGCACAAATTTATACTTATATATATATATGCATATATAATCCAGCTAAAGATCGTTTCCGCAGGGCCCAAATCCGGAAAATGTTTACTGTGTACCCATAATAGTAATAATAGCCTTGAGCCCCTGGAGAGACATAGGCCGTCCACAACTTTTTTGACGCGTTTATAGTGAGGAGTTCTTTTTTCGGGGTGAGGATGCTGGCTCCACGCCCAACTTTTCCAGAAGGTATATACAGCGCTTAGCCTTCCGAAATGGTCACCCATCTGGTACTGGCCAGGCTCAACGTTGCTTAGCGGTGATCTCGCGAGAACCGGTGTGTCAACGTAATTGTGCCGTACGCGTGCTCTGAGAATAGCGTCACGTAATGAATAAAAGTATTTACTTATGATAATTTTATAGGACATTTTGCAGGATAGAGAATAAAAAGACGGGTCCTGGATATGACCTTAAACTATATCCGATGGTGAGGCCTCAGCTTGCGGGCTCTGGGGAGCGTGGAGCCACCCTTTAATTGACATTGCTCCCAGGTCCAGTCTAACCCGGAGTGGTAGTACCTGTTAGGGTCCCAACTATGGGTTAAATTGAAACCGAATTGAAAAAAATAAATATATTCTATTAAAAAAAAAGTCTTCAAAATTACTGGATTCGGCATTAAATAACCTGAAAAGGATGGATATGCCGTAAAAGAAAAACAATCAAACCAACCAAAAAAGATGTTAAAAACAACTATTTAGCGAATAAGTGTTGCCAAAATGGCATGTTATAAAGACTGGCGCATTCACTCATAATGGACTCTACTAACCATTATTTTACCCACGAGGTTGATACTCCAGTGAGGTCGGGGGATATAGCAACCTAATGTGAAACTATAGACTATCCAGCTCAAACGACGATGCCTTCGTTCAGTCTGGAAAGGTAAAATATACCCCCTGTAGGGGTTAGGTGCGCGTTTAATTGTGAGGCAAGAGTTGCGCAATAACCAACCACACCTCTCCTGAATCGACATTTTTTGAGTCCAGTGGCAAGGAGACGTCCAGGACGGCTGGAAACAATGCCAAGATAAGTGGAGAGCACATAAAGCGCCTGGAAGTCTAAAATAGTTCCCCATTTAGTACTGACCAGGTTCAACGTTGGTGAACTTCGGTGATCGAGCGGGAATTGGTGTATCAACGCGATTATGCCGTACGCTGTTTAACTAACTGCCGGAAATACCTACCGCCTTCATCTATTTACTCTCTTGTACAATATAGTCTTTATATCTTCACGTGTTGCTCGGGTTTTAATTGTATGAGCTTTCTCTAGGTCAAGACAATTTCTCTTCCCTTACCTAGATATATTATTGATGAGTTTAAACTTATTTTAAAGCGTTTATTTACTTCGAAACACATTTAGTTCCGAGGCTTAGAACATTTGGTGAGTCTCGATAATCACTCAAAATCGAAAATTAAACAAAATACTGGTAGAACCCCATCTAATAAATTACAAGATGTCGGTATCTTATGCTATCAATAAACTACTGACCTTCCACGGGAATTCCAGCTGGAGATTTCCCTAGGCACCAAAGCCAAAAAAGAGTCTAGACCATTGTAAGAATGGCATTTATCCAGTTGGAGTAGGCATGGTTTTGGTCTTATGCAATTTTAGAAAGTCCTCTCTTCCAGCTTTTATCTTCTCCTGTTGAGAAGTGATTTAGATTATTGCTAATCGCCTGAGACGCGCCTACCGAGCAATGTTGATGAAGGTGGCTTTCCAAGCATTTTTGTGGACCAGAAAGCTCTTCCGCGCGACGCTGACTCTTCAAGTCCCACTTCCCGACCCTCGTGTCACATCTTCCAAGGTGGGAGTAAGATAAATAAGCACCTGTGTATAGACCCTTTTTAAAGTGATGTCTTACCTTTTGAGTGTAGTATGTTGCTGGAGCGATGATAATTCGCATACTATGGCCGAAGCACCATTACATCCAGAAAAAAAAAAGCTTCAGTTTGGTCACGGCCTTCTATAATAAACAATGCCGAGGAAGCAAAGTGTGTAACCTGGTGACGTCATTGGATTCGGTCTATAGAATCTGGTCATTTGCCCCAGAAAAAAAAACCGGAAGTAGATAACGCCGAATGAAAAACCGTTTTCGGGGATTTAACAGAGAAATCAACAAATGAAGCTTTAGATTCACACAAATCTTTTCCAGGTTGGTAGAAGAGTAACTTATCTTGCTTTGTGTAACATTTATTCGTTATATATATATATATATATATATGTGTGTGTGTGTGTGTGTGTGTGTGTTTGTGGTGTTTTTACCATTTCTTAACATGTATGTGGATTGTAAAACAAATATGATTTTTGTAATGTTTTAATATGCAATGTTTGAAATATTTCTGCACAAGAAACTTTATTTATATTAATATTATTTGTTTGAATTTAATTTGTTTTTATTGTTGTGAACTCACAGTCTGATTTTTTTCATATGAACGAAGTTATCGTTTGTTTTTTTTTTGTTTTTTTTCGTTTTAAAAATTATTTATTTTTGGTTTTCATTTTAAATTATCGCTCGTTCTAATTTTTAACAAAATATTGTTGTTAGTTTCGATTTTGAAAAAAATATTGTTGTTCGTTTTGATTTAAAAATATTGTTGTTCGTTTGAATTTTAAAAAAAATACTTTTTTTTCGTTTTGGTTTCCAAATATACTTTTTATCGGTTTGAGTTTTTAAAAAATTGTTGATTCTTTTGATTTTAAAAAACATTTTTGTTCGTGTTGATTAAAAAATAATGTTGTTTGTTTTGATTTTAAAAAATATAGTTTTTTTTTTAAATATTGTTGTTCGTTTTGATTAAAATATATTGTTTTTTTGTTTGGATTTTAAAATATGGTTGATGTTTTGATTAAAAAATATAGTTGTTTGTTTTGATTAAAAAATATTGTTGTTTGTTGTGATTTAAAAAAATATTGTTGTACGTTTTTTTTTTAATATTGTTGTTTGTTTTGATTTAAAAATATTGTTGTTTGTTTTGATTTAAAAAATATTGTTGTTTGTTTTGATTTAAAAATACTGTTGTTCGTTTTGATTTAAAAAATATTTCTGATCGTTTTGAGCTAAAAATATTGTTGTACGTTTTGATTTTAAAAATATTGTTGTTCGCTTTAATTTTAAAATATTGTTGTTCGTTTTGATTTAAAAAATATTGTTGTTCGTTTTGATTTAAAAATACTGTTGTTTGTTTTGATTTTAGAAATATTGTTGTTTGTTTTGATTTAAAATATTGTTGTTTGTTTAGATTAAAATATATTGTTGTTTGTTTTGATTTAAAATATCGTTGTTTGTCTTGATTTAAAAAATATTGTTGTTCGTTTTGATTTAAAAATATAGTTTTTTTCTTTTGATTTAAAAAATATTGCTGTTTGTTTTGATTAAAAATATATTGTTGCTTGTTGTGATTTTAAAAACTATTGTTGTTCGTTTTTTAATACTGTTGTTTGTTTTGATTTTAATCATATTGTTGTTCTTTTTGATTTTTAAAATATTGTTGTTCGTTTTGATTTTTTAAAAATATTGTTGTTTGTTTGGATTTAAAAAAAATCTTATTGATCATTTTGATTTGAAACATATTGTTGCCCGTTTTGATTTTAAAAATATTGTTGTTCGTTTTGATTTTAAAAATATTGGTATTTGTTTTGATTTAAAAAATATTATTGATCGTTTCGAGTTAAAAAAATATTGTTGTTCGTTTTGATTTTAAAAATATTGTTGTTCGTTTTGATTTGAAAATATTATTGATCGTTTGGATTTAAAAAATATTGTTGTTTGTTTTGATTTGAAAAATATTATTGATCGTTTTGATTTAAAAATATTACTGATCGTTTTGATTTAAAAATATTGTTGTTCGTTTTGATTTAAAAATATTGTTGTTCGTTTTGATTTTAAAAATATTGTTGTTCGTTTTGGTTTAAAAATATTGTTGTTTGTTTTGATTTGAAAAAATTATTGTTTTTAGTTAGATTTTCAAAAATCGTGTTGTACGTCTTAATTTTTAAAATATTATTGATCGTTTTGATATAAAAAAATATTGCTGCCAGTTTCGATTAAAAAAAATTGATTTTGTTTAGATTGTTTTTAAATATTATTGTTCGGTTATTTTTTTTTTTAAATATTGATTTACAAACAACATTTTATTTTTTAAAAAAGTGTTTATTGTTGTTCGTTTTAATTAAAAAATATTTTTTTTTTTATATTTAGTTGATTGTTTCATACTTTTTTCTTGCCTAAATTCATATTTCATGTTTTGCAACAACAGCTTTAATGAAATATATTACGAAGATCGTGGTTTGGTGGGTTTTATTGGCTGATGGAATCATTATTCCATATGTCTACAAAGGTGACAATAGTCCAAACGTAACAGTCAACGATGACTAATACAGAAAAAATGATATTCAACTTCTTCGTGCGCCAACCGAAAGGATTTAATGCTGCCGACATGTGATTTCAGCAGGACAGAGTCACATGCCACACAGCGACTGATACGATCAATTTACTGAGAGAAATAAATTTTGGGAAATGAACCTATCTACTAGCCATCTCATTCGTGAGATTTAACCCCATTAGATTATTTTCAGTCCTTTGCATACGCTGATGAACCAGACACAATAGACAACTTTGAATACAACAGTTGAAGTGCTATTGCCGAGACGCAGCCAACGTTAATGCGTAGAGTTTGTGAAAATTGGACCTCTAGATTACACCATATACGCGCGAGCCGCGACAGCTACGTGCCCGAAATTATATTTAAATCATTAATGCTGAAATCTATATTTAGAATAAAACCACATATTGGTATGATAGAAATATTTTCTATATGATTTATTTAAATGAAAAATTCGCCGGCCCATAAGTCCAAAGAGAACCAGGCTTGACTTCATGAGTGCTACGATTGTGTACGCTTCTCTCACTGCCCCCTCCACCCCCGACCTGAACCCGCTCGACTACTTCGTTTGGTCATACGTCGAGAACATAACCAACATGATCTCCCAAAATGCGATCCGCCGAGTATTCGCCGAGCTCCCTCCAGCGCTTGTGGAGAAGGCATGCTCACTGTTCCGGACCCGAATCGAGGTGATGATGCCAGCTCTACTATATAATAAAGTTATCTGAATTGAGTTTTTAAAGTTTTAAAACAAAGCTTTAGTATCCTTTTCTTTAGGGCGACACCTATAATCGTTCCACCCTATATATATATATATATATATATATATATATATATATATATATATATAAAGAGGAAATACTCGTTCACATGCACTTTTTCATGATAAAGCTAGAACCCAGAATTAGATGGAATCGAGCAATTGCATCGACAACGGTCAACGCCAGACCAAAAGTGGGTTTCGATGTACTGCATCTCATCAGTGACGTGCTCCGACATAGGCGCGAACCCAGGTCGTCGCACGTATGAAGTGTGCAATACTGTAGACCTAACCATATGGGAACGAAACTAGATAAAATAAAAAAAAATAAAATCGAGGCATAGCCAATAGATTGCGCCGTGGCCCATATGGTTAGGTCGTCCGTTATGCACACTTCATACGTGGAACGACCTGAGTTTTGCGCACGTCACTGATGAGATGCAGTACAACGAACCCCACTTTGGGTTTGGCGTTGTCCGTTGTCGATGCAATTGCTCGATTCCATCTAATTCTGGGTTCTAGCTTCATCATGAAAAAATGTAAGGAGATTACGCGGAGTTCATATTGGGGCACATATATAACGGGACTCATGTAATACAAACATAACGATAGTGATGATGAGGGAGACAAGACATTTATATATTACAATTCTGTGATGCTTGAGACTTCATATAAATACTGAATGGAGATGTATACAGTTCTTAACACGTATTGGAGAAGAGAAAGATACTTCACTTATGATGATGGTGGGGGCACATAATGCTTGGAAGACTCGTACAAAACATGATGATGACTTCTTTATTTATCGGATCGACTGGTCGAATGACGTCAGGAATTCACTTGTATCTACATAGTTAATCTTCTACCCCTTCGCCTCTAAGGGGACTCTCCTATGACTGTCAACTCTTGGCTGATCAACTCTCCCAGACTGACTGGCTTAATGACTGGCTGACTGACTGACTTTAAAATCCCAACCCATAGAACTATATGGAGAATTGTCCTTTGTCTATGACGTCAGCAGTATATTTTTCAAACGGGACTAATTTCACGTGGCTGTTTGTCCAAACATACTTCTGCAAACAAAAGAATCCTCTCCTAACCTATTTTTTAACATAACTTATTTTTTTAACAATATATTTTTAATTTTCATTGTTCATTCTTTTACTGACATATTTAATATTCAGATTTCTAAATAAATGGACAATCAACTCTTTTTTCCGATATAAAAAATATTAAACTATTCTAATAAAATTTAACAATAGAGTAACTTTCTCACATTCCATTTCTAAACTTTGCCTACAGGGTTCGATTCTAGTCTTATCCTAATATCATTTTCACTTATCTAATAATCTTAGTTACATGGAAAGAAGACAGCCGTTTCCTGTAACACCGGTCCAGCAGTTTGTATTTATTTGTTTACGTTGTTATGGGTTTATGTTTATGTACGCATGCGCAACCGGAAGTCGTAAACGGGATGTTGGGTTACAACACCCGTTACCAGGTCATTTGAGCTTTATAATTGTATAGATATATATGTACACAAACACACACACACACACACACACACACACACACACACACACACACACACACACATATATATATATATATATAAAGAGAGAGAGATGTTATTTATTTGTTTCCCGATTTAGAATCTCGCTAGATACAGCCACTCTGATGAGTCGTAGACAATGAAACACGTGTCAGTGGATAATTAAAGTAAAAAACAATATATATATATATACATATATATATTTATATATATGTGTGTATATATGTACATATATGTTTATATATATCTATATATGTGTGTGTATATATGTGTGTATATGTATATATAAAGCGGAAGACCAGTAGCCGCATTAAGCTGGTCTGCAGTTTAATTTGTTGCTGGCTATATTGCTCTTGCTTGTTGCTGGATCTCAACATTTTGAACCGAGAGAGAGACTTAGCTGTCATACAAAGCTAAGAATCTGTAACATCATCTTTGCATAGATACTCCCTCAGACATTTGGGCTCATGGATTTTAACTGTCTGAGGGAGTGGCACTCGTCTGACAAGACGTTGCAATCATCATATGTATGTATATATGTATGTATATATGTATATGCATATGTATATATATGCATATATATGTATGTATACGTACATATATCTATGTATATATATATATGTATATATATGTATGTATACGTACATACGTACATATATATATATATATATATATATATATATATATATATATATGTGTGTATATATATGTGCATATATATGTATGTATATGCACATATTCCCGTGACATACAGCTCGATCATGATAATGGCTTACTAGGAGTGGTGGTTATCTTATATGTCCGCTGCCTACTGACCTATATGTCCACAGTCCTGGACAAAAGAAGTTGGGAATAGAGTGTCGTGTGTATTAGCGAATATACACTTTTTTATTAACATTATGTTTTTTTTTCTATTATTTTCTTGAGATTGTTGAGAGCGTTCTATGAACGTGCGAGGTCGGGAGAAAGCAGCGATAAAAAAAAACACAAGAAACAAGAGGAAAGAAAAGAAGAGAAATAAAAGTATGGCAGTTTCTGTTTTGTTTCTTGCTTTGTTTTTTTGTTTTTTGTGTTTGTTTTGTTTTTGTTTTTATTTTTTGTCTATTTAGCATTACAAACTGTTGAGTCAACGCTGGCAACGGGGCAAATCTTTCCACGATAAAGTAGAAAAAAGAAAGAGGACACTCGAAATTCTTAGATAGTATCAATTTTAAAGCCTCGTTTTCATTATTATATTCAGTGACTACTCATCGACAACGACAGGTGGTTTTTCCCTGGAGTCTGAGTAACAATTAGTCTCCACATATTTACTGTATCCGTCTGTTTCGATATCTACCTCGATTAACTATTTCGTTCTCAAAATATTCAGATAACATTGGATAAGAACTGAAGGTCGTTATTCATGACCGCTGATTCGTAATGACAGGTGGTGTTCCCTGGAATCTGTCTGATAGTAAATGACTCCACATTTACTGTACACTCCGCGTTTCTCGATAGCCATCGCGAATATTTTTTTATTTTTTTTTACACAGTGATCACCACTTATCAAGGCCCAGAAGTCACTCAGGGATAAGGGCTATTGCAAGTACATTACGTTAGTGTGGAGATTTGATGAAGTGTTTACTTAAGGGGGCGGTTCATTAAGAATTTTTTAACGTTGGACTTGAACACATCCAAGTTGTAGTCAGGTGGGAAGCAGGCAGACGGAACAGAGTTCCACAGGCGAGCAGTTCTAAGAAAGAAGCTTTGATCATGGAATTCACGTTTTGATTAAGGCACAGATAAAGAGTGGGGGAAATTTTTCACAGTGGATTTAGCTAGACGGGTGTTTTTCGTGAAAGATTGGCGAGGGGGGACCAGATATTGGAGATCAGACGAGCACCTGCCACTTCACTTCAGTTCTTGCAACACCCGTTTACTATTTGATTCTATTTGATAAAAACTAGAGTTCTTCTTTTACAATTATATATATATATATATATATATATATATATATATATATATATATATATATATATATATACTTACTGGTCGTTATTATAGTGACCGATAATTCGAAATGTCAGGTGATGTTTCCCTGACACTAAGTGCCAACAAGTCTCTTCAAATGTATTGTATTTTTGTCTCTTTCAATAGCCTTCACGAGTACCTGTCGTTCACGCAACAGCCGTTTACTATTGAATTCTCTTGGATAAGAATTAGCGGGTATATATATACTCACTAGTCATTATTAATGACTGCTAATTCGCAATGACATGTGGTGTTCCCTGGAGTCTGAATAATAGTAAATTACCACAGATTTACCGTTTCCTCCGTCTCTCTCGATATCCATTGCGAATAAGTTGGCGTTTTCGCAGCAGCCATTTACTATTGAATTCATTTAGATAACAGCAATAAGTTTTCACTAAAATTATTTTTATTTGCCCACTAGGAGATCTTACTCCAGTCGTTGTTAGTGATCTCTCATTGCGCAACAACGGTTAGTTTTCTTTGGAGTCTGGGTGACGCTAAGTCTTCCTAGATTTACAATACCTTCCATATTTTTCGGTGACCACTTTTATTTTTATTACTAACAAATCACCTCTTATCAATATCGCAATGCAACCCAAGGATAAGGATTAATGAGTATCGCAATATTGGGGGGGGGGTCTTGACGGATTTATTTATTTTGTTTACCTGTTCTTTTGTAACTGTATCTACATTGCAAATTGAATTAGTTCTGACAAGAAAAGGACAAGGAAAACATGGGAGTTAGTGATAAGAATGGATGCAAGAGAAAAAATGTATATATAAAGACTTGACCAGAGATAGGTTGTGTTTCTGAATTTTTTTGATAATTTGTATTATTTGGTCTATTTTCATCTTGGGTGTTATTCTCACAATAGTTTGAACGATGTAACCTCTAACAGTCTACAGATTCAACTGTTGAACTCCGGAATTTGCTCGGAATTTTGTAACAGAATACTTTATTTAATCCACAGGAGTAGCACGCTCTTGTTCCATCAGCCATTATCAGATAAAAGTATTAAGCAATTCATAAGTTTGACAAGAAACACCTGAATAAGCTCGAAGGTTACATCAACCGAAACATTGTGACAATAACACTAAAAATGAACGATGGTCCAAATAATGCAAAGTTTTAGAAATTAAATTCTAGAAGCTGTCTTAAGAGATGTGAACAGTAATCCGAATAATTCAAATGACAAAAACAAAAATATTATTACAAGTTGAGGTGCGAAATAACGAAAATTCCATTTCAAACAGCAACGTAACCAAAACCGAAAATTCTATTTTAAACTGATGGCATGACAAAAACGTAAAATAAAATTTCAAACTAAAATGTGACAATTTAATTACAAATTATATTTCAAACCAAAACGTGACAAAAAACAAAAATGATTTTTTTTTTCAAACTAAAGGAACAAAACAAAAGTTCTATTCCAATATAAACCGTGACCAAAAACGAGAATGCTTTTAAAACCTAAATTTGACAAAAGAAAACAAAGGTTTTATTACTAACTCAAGTGAAAAAAAAAAAAAAAACGAAAATTCTATTACAAGCTAAAACGTTCTCATATACGAAAATTATATTTCAAATTGAGACGTATAAGGTTGGCTGACCGAGAAAGCTTGTTTTCGGGACTCACCGATACACCTAGAAAAAGAAATAAATATTTAAAAACATTGCTATCGTTATATTTAAGTGAAACCCTCTTTTAATCGACGAAATATGAGAAAGGGTTGAATATTTTCTGTTCATTTCTATAAATTTTATCATTATTTTCGCTACTTTATCAAAAGTTATGAGATTTTAAATTTAATAAAAAGTAAACATCAGATTTCGAATTTAACTGAAATTGAAATGGATTGTGTTGGTTGCATGTAAATTTTAGCTTTTAAAGTTTGGATTTTATTTTTATTTATTTTATTCATTTATTTTTTTTTTTCAAGAAACGGATTAACTGAATGAAAGAGTGCGAAATCCTTTTCAATTCATTTTTGATCGTATTTGAAATTTTATTTTATTCCGTGTTTTCCTTCGGTGCCTAGCATCTGCCGTTCTGAGTCCTGCCCTTACGCGTGATGGAATTTCAACCCGACTTTTGAAAATGGCGGAATGTCCTGAATGAAGAAGTTCCGCGTCTTTGACCCGTAACGTCATGCATCGCTGAACACAGAGCCACGGCGTTTTAAAGATCGCACACACACACACACACACACACACATACACACACACACACACACAGAGGCGCAGACAGAAACACATAGACACGCACATGACAAGCTTTTAATTTAAATATGGGCATTGCTCGTTTTCTCTGATATTATTTCTATTTCTCTTAAGAAATATTTCATTCATTTTTTTCTTTCTTGCCTTCTTTCCAATATTATCTAAAGCGCTCACTCACTATTCTCTGATTGCTTGTTTTGATCTCTTTCTTCCTGTCAGACATTCACTCAAACTTTCTCTCCAACAATCAAAATGGCGTTACTCTCTTTTTGTGCGTATGCAGCATTTTCATTCGTTTTTATTTCCTTCTCTCC
>NC_136513.1:23930000-24010000 GCF_053919585.1 Euprymna scolopes | reverse complement strand
ACTGATATTTTACTAATCTGCACTAAAGCGATCGACGCAGTTTATGTATATATTTGTATGTCTATGTATATATTTGTAGATATATGTATGTTTATATATATATATATACATGTATGTATATATGTATTTATCGATAAATGTATGTATATATGTATGTATTTATACAAGTATGCATGTATATATATAAATGTATATATACATGTATGCATATATGTATGCATATATGTCTGTATATATGTATGTGTATATGTGTATATATATGTATGCGTGTATGTGTATATGTATATGTATGTGTGTGTGCGTGTGCACATAAGCATGATATACACGTTATCACCAAAAGTGAGTACATCTCTCACATTTCTTTAAATATTTAAGTATAGCTGATCATAAGATAACACTGAAAAAAAATTTTTACACTGGCCACACAAAATATTAAGAGTTGACATGTTGTATGTTTATATTGACAACTTTGACAAGGGGTGTACTCACTTTTGTTGTCAGGGATTTAGCTTTTAATGACTATATTTTAATGGCTATATTTTAATGACTATATTTTAATGACTGTATTTTAATGGCTATATTTTAATGGCTATATTTTAATGACTATATTTTAATGACTATATTTTAATGGCTATATTTTAATGACTATATTTTAATGGCTATATTTTAATGACTATATTTTAATGATTATATTTTAATGACTATATTTTAATGGCTATATTTTAATGACTATATTTTGAGTGATTTTGATGGGAAAATGAATTAACTGCTGTATATGCTGCAGATATACGACTTTTTATTGTGTAAAAAATCATTTTTTCAGTGTTGTCTCATGAAGAGATATACTTAAATATTTGAAGAAACGTGAGGTGTGTCCTAACTTTTGTGATACACTGTATATGTGTGCATGTATATCATATGCATGTATATTTATACACATATATATGTATATATATATATATGTATATAAACGTACATATATATAACTATATATTTATATCTATAGGTATATATGCACTTATATACTTATATGTATATATATATGCACTTATATATGTATATCTATATGTATATCTCTATATATATATATAATATAAAATATATTTTAGTCATCGACATACAGACCTGTTTCGTTGTTTCACAACTCATCAGTGCCGCTAGACTAACACCTCTCCCAAGCCGAGGATCGAACCTAGAACCGTCGTGATGACAGTCGGCAGTCCTACCCACTGACTACGGAATCGGTGGCCGAAATTAAACTATCCGAATGCGTATTTAAATAAACATCCGTCCGCTACTCGTAGAGGGCTCAAACGTTTTGTTTGTAAACAAATTGCGAGCTTCGCATTATTTCAGCTAAATTAAGTAGCGAGTAAGATAATTTACGAGAGTGCTCTACCAAAGAGGGGAGCTTTATAAAATATATTTTAGTCATCGACATACAGACCTGTTTCGTTGTTTCACAACTCATCAGTGCCGCTAGACTAACACCTCTCCCAAGCCGAGGATCGAACCTAGAACCGTCGTGATGACAGTCGGCAGTCCTACCCACTGACTACGGAATCGGTGGCCGAAATTAAACTATCCGAATGCGTATTTAAATAAACATCCGTCCGCTACTCGTAGAGGGCTCAAACGTTTGTTTGTAAACAAATTGCGAGCTTCGCATTATTTCAGCTAAATTAAGTAGCGAGTAAGATAATTTACGAGAGTGCTCTACCAAAGAGGGGAGCTTTATAAAATATATTTTAGTCATCGACATACAGACCTGTTTCGTTGTTTCACAACTCATCAGTGCCGCTAGACTAACACCTCTCCCAAGCCGAGGATCGAACCTAGAACCGTCGTGATGACAGTCGGCAGTCCTACCCACTGACTACGGAATCGGTGGCCGAAATTAAACTATCCGAATGCGTATTTAAATAAACATCCGTCCGCTACTCGTAGAGGGCTCAAACGTTTTGTTTGTAAACAAATTGCGAGCTTCGCATTATTTCAGCTAAATTAAGTAGCGAGTAAGATAATTTACGAGAGTGCTCTACCAAAGAGGGGAGCTTTATAAAATGGATACATTTTTTAATTTTTTAATTTATCAGTCTTGTATTTATAAGATTAGGATGAATCCATTTATATATATATATATATATATATATATATATATATATATATATATATATATATATATATAAATGGATTCATCCTAATCTTATAAATACAAGACTGATAAATTAAAAAATTAAAAAATGTATCCATTTTAAATGTGGAAATTGATGAATCGCACAGGTAAGAAATTCATTTTTATAGTATGAAAAGGTTAGTAAATGCAATTAAGAATAGAAAACTGGATCAAATGTTTGAAACATGTATTCTTCCTAAGATTAAGGATGGTGGTGTTTGATCAACACTGCTGGGGAGCCATGATGTAATATACTGTTTTGTTTTTAAATCCCCGAAACAGTGTTTCATGGTAAACAACTGATGATCCCTTGAAAAATAAATTATTGGTATTATAGTAAATTCGAGAGCGAGTTGATGCAGTGATTGCAGGTGATTTAATGACTTACTGATGGTTTTCTAACGAATGATAAAAATATTATTTTGTATAGTTTTAAAGGTTAAAAACTTCCAAGACTATATATATATAATATAAAGCTGTATTTCTGTGTGTGTGTGTGTGTGTGTGTGTGTGTGTGTGTGTGTGTGTGTGTGTGTGTGTGTGTGTGTGTGGTCACGAATAGACTCCTATATGGTTGACTATTTTAAAAAAACTGATTGCATATGATATATATATACACCCTTCGACAGGAGCGGTGGATATATATGTTTATATATGTGTGTGTGTGTGTGTGTGTGTGTGTGTGTGTGTGTGTGTGTGTGTGTGTGTGTGTGTGTGTGTGTGTGCGTGCGTGTGTGTGTGTTGTGTGTGTGTGTGTGTAATCGAGAATCGGAAAAATCAGAATATTTGAGGGTATCAGAATCGGTATCGGAACCGGAAAAAATTGCACCGATTTTCCGATGCCAAAACGATTCTTTTAATTGTCTTTTTTATTTGATTTTGTTTTAAATACAATCTTCCATTGCTGGCAATAATAATAATAAAATAATAAACATTTATTTATTTTAAACCATCAGTGAAGATTAAAACGATAGGAAAATATTTGCACATTTGTGTGTTTTACGGTAATCTGAGAAAAAATACAACTATATAGTTAAATATTCAGAAATTTATAAAGAATCGAAATCGGAATCGGTAATTGTATTGGAATCGAGAATTTAGTAAAACATCAAAAATTGTATCGGAATCGGAAAAAATATTGGAATAGTCCCATCACTAAGCCCCCCTCCCTTCTTTGAGTAGAGCACTGTCGTAAATAATCTCACCCGCTACTTAATTGGCTGAAAAATGCGAAGCTCACTGTTTCTTTGTAAACAAGCGGTTTGAGCACTATAATATTGGTGGCCGAGTGTTTGTTTTAAATAGACATTTTTTAGGTTATTTTCGGCTACTGCTCCCATGTGTTGAAGGGTAGAACCACGACTGTCAACGCGATGGTTCTAGGTTCAATCCTCGGCTTGCAAAAGGCGCTAGTCTGGCGGCACTGATAAGTTGTGATACAACAAAACAGTACTGTATGCCGATAACTAATATATATGGCATTCAAGTTATAGTGCTGAAAAAGCTCCAACCAGAACTTGCCCCCATACTTACAAAACTGTGTAAGCGTGGACAAAGTTCTCTCTAATTCTCTCTCCTCTGATCTTGAGCGCGCGTGGTACAATGGGGGAAGAGGTGGCTGGTCACTTTTAATGCATCCAAAACCAAGCTTCTATCTTTACATCATCAAAGCTCTGATGATCTAATGGCATCAATTGAAATGGATGGCTCTCGTCTTGGGGAGGCGCCATGTTTTGACAGGCTTCTGGGTTTGACGTTTACTCCTGATCTGAAATGGAACACGTACATCAAATCTGTTGCCAGAGACGCTGGGAAAAAGGTGGGATCTTTCTACCGCTCCAGAAGATATCTCACTACTGATGCAATTCTCTATCTGTATAAAAGCCAAGTACGTCCAAGGATGGAGTACTGCTGCCACATCTGGGCAGAAGCTGCTAAAAACAGCCTACCCTGCCTTGATAGAGTACAAAATAGACTTCGTGGTTTAGTGGAGGATGCCCTTTTCTCTTCCCTGTAACCTCTCTCCCACAGAAGAGACATTGCGAGCTTGTCTTTGTTTTATCGTTATTTCCATGGCAGGTGCTTGTCTGAGCTCCAATCCCTCGTACACTCTCGCAAATCTTTCACGAAAAACACCCGTCTGGCTGAAACTACTGTCAATAATTTTCCCAACTCTTTATCTGTGCCTAAATCCAAACGTAGATTCCATGAGCAAAGCTTCTTCCTTAGAACTGCACGCCTGTGGAACTCTTTCCCGTTTGCCTGTTTCCCAGTTGACTACAACTTGGACGTCTTCAAGTCCAATATAAACAAACTCCTGCAAACCACCCCCTTAAGTAAGACACTCTATCAATAACCCCAATACTAATTATTAATACAATACTATCTCATTGATTACTGTACACGGAATAACCCTTATCCCTGAGTGGACTTATGGCCTTGATAAGGGGTGACCCCGATGCAATATATATATATATATATATATATATATATATATATATATATATATATATTATATACTGAGTTTGTGTAATTCAGTAAATTTTCATATACCAATAGGTTTTAAGCCAAAAATGGTTGACTTAAGGATTAAGCTATAAAATTGTCACATTTCATAATTGAGCATTAATATACTGTGTGTGCAAAATCAAGACTTCAAGACAAGGTGTTGGTGGCAATAAAAAGTGTATTTCATTTTACGTTACAATTGTTTCGACAATTTCAAGCATTATATCGTTTGAAAATTTTCAAAGACCAGCATTTCTTCAGACTTTATGAATAAACACACTTTTGGCAATGTAGAATTTTTTTGAATAGAAAGAAATAAAAAGATTGCACGAGTTTTGACACAAGAAGACTTACGCGCACGTAACCCGCGCCATCATTGATTTTCATGGTCTTCATCGACAATTATGGATGGATATATATTTTTTAGTTCCCTCCCTCTTCATAGATCATAACTGTTTTAATCTTAGTAATAAACAAAATGTTGTTTTTATATATTTGCTTAATACTGTTTATTTTTAAAGTTTATTCATTATTTTTTAGCCGAACAGATGGACTCCCTGACCGCTGCATCGGGAAACAATAAAGCGAAGTCTTGCGTGCGGATATTTATCAGGATGAGCGTCTTTAATCGGGGTTAGCTGTCACGGTAATAAAAGAGAGATCGCCGTATAAAAATAAATACGATTTAAATGAACTAAAAAATAATTAAAAAACAAAAACAAAAAACAAAAACAACGACAAACACGAACATCTCCAGCTCAGTCTTTTATAGCTAGCTATCCTCAAAACACGCACATGTATACAAGTACGGGAAAGAAACTAAATTGGATTTCGCTACAAAATTAAAAGGAAAAGGATTCAAAGAAAGTGTCTGTTTTTATAAAACGATTATTGGAGTAAAGAAATGGCGGTTGGCACCCGACATGTGATGGGACAATCGCAAAGTCGCCATTTTGTTTATAGTATCGGCCAAATCACCGGACAATACAATAAAGAGTTCAAATAGCCGAAGCACCTACTGACACTACTACTACTAATAATAATAATAATAATACTACTACTAATACTAATACTACTTCTACTACTACTAATAATAATAATATGCAGCAAACAAACCCAAGAATGCGAGCTCAGTCACGACCTGGCTATAAAAAGACATCTAAGCGGGGAAATAGAAACACTACTAACAGCAGCTCAGAACAATGCGATTAGTACTGACTATATCAAAGCTAATATAGACTGACACTTGGCAAACAGCAAATGAGATCTCTACGGGCACAGAAAGGAAACGGCAAATCATATAACAATTGAAGCCCGAAAGAGATACATGAATGGATATGACTGCGGGGAAGAAGGCAGTTCACTGGGAACTATGCAAGCCAATACATATTAAACACGCAGGCAAACCGCACAGCTAAAAACGAAGTCAGTAGAGGAAGACGACAGCCACATCCTCTTTGATATGGAGGTACAAAGTCATAAACTTACCAAAGCAAAGAGATTGGATGTCCTCATGATCAACAAAAAACAAATTCTGCAAGATCGTAGATTTTGCCGTTCTAGCAAACCACTATCGAAGAAGCAGAAAAACAAAGCAAATACACTGAATTCCCAGATAACTGAAAGAGATATGGAATATCAAGAATGTCAATATAATACCAATAATCGTTGGAGCACTATGAACAGTCCAGATTAAGAATCAAGGGTAAAACCGAGGCCATGTCATGGATAGCAATAATAGTATATGATATTTCTGAAAAATTCCCTTTCTTCATATATGTATTCGATTTTACTTCAAAAGGTCAAAGAGTGCCTCTGAAGAAGGTAATTTTTCCGATATATTATACGATATGGAACTTCTATCAGACCAGACTGACGCAACTAAGAGCAAAACCTTATGTTAAAAGTATATGTGAACCGACTATTCGGCAGATAATCGCTAATCGACCTTATATGCCAATTTGCCGTTTAATCAGTAA
The DNA here is from genome assembly GCF_053919585.1 of Euprymna scolopes. Lineage (NCBI taxonomy): Eukaryota > Metazoa > Mollusca > Cephalopoda > Sepiida > Sepiolidae > Euprymna > Euprymna scolopes. The sequence continues at coordinate 24,003,337 of NC_136513.1, read as the reverse complement.
TCGGTGGATTAATCGGCTACCTGTTGATTAATTACTTTGCTCTTTCCTATGACATTTAAACCATTACATCAATGGCAAGTGACACATTAGATAGCTTTGACACATTCTTAATATTAGGCTGTTATTATGGCTTTTTCCTTTTTTCTTTATTAAATCAATTTGCAAAATACAAGTACAATTTCTAGTTGTTAAATGAATAAAATTAACCACTTAGATAAGTATAAAGAACTTAATTAAAAAAAAAAAAACTACAAAGTATAAATTTTAATTTTTTAATGAATAACTATAAGCTGGAGTTCTGCTGTCACTGCAGCCTGCTGCGGTCGTAACGTCTGCTCTGACCCTGCTGCTGATCGACATCATTTTCTATTCTTGCTACCTGTCTCCTCTGCTCTCATATTCTCATCTGTATTTTAAGTTGGGTACTCTTAATTTAAAATGTAGGAATATTAGAGTCTTTCAATTCTCAGGATGTAACCAGTTTCAACCTGTTCCATAGGGTCATACACATTGTCATGTGTGCTTAAGAGCCTATCACTCTCATTGGATGGGGGAGATACGCTTAAATATTGAGAAGCCAGTTCAAAAAGCAGTGGTAAGATCTCCAGTGTCTTTTTTCACCACTGAAATGGACCACCCACTCTTTAAAGTAGTGGAAAAGTTACATAATAATCAAGTTCATATATGCATTTATTAATAAAGGATTTACTCTTTTTTAGTTTAGATTGTGTGTTTTATTTATTTCTGTTGTACTTGCAGTTTCCAGGTTTAACCTAGCCCTTACCTGCTCTAAATTTGGATGTGTTACTTATTTGTGCTTATTTGAAGCTAATTCATCAAACAGGCTTGACGGCGATAAGTTTTACTTTCACTTTGATCTTCTTGACCCCAGCAGAGCTTGGAGAGGTGTTTCCCGATTCTCCTTCATTATTATTAGTAGAAAGTAGAAAGTAGAGAAAACACAAGAGTTTATCATTCAGATAAGACTAGCGGGGGTACCTGGCGTAGCCTCTGTGTGGATAAGTTTTATGGTAAGGGTATTGACAAAGGAGCGTCAAAAAATGTTTGAAAAAAATAATCGCCGCGCCCACCGTGACATACAACTACGTCGCCGTTCAAATAAAGGTTAGTTATTGCAAGGCGTATGATGACTTTGCAAAAATGTCAACAAAAAGGTGACCCCTCCTTGTAAAAAACGGCCTAGTTAAGAGTGGTGTTTTCCGACAAATTTTATATATTTGTCGGCCGAGAGATTGATCTTTCAAACGATACAAATTTTGTCCGTGTTAATCGCGTGTGTCGACAGTTTTGACGAGACATACAGACATGCATACGTACAAACACAACAGCAGACAGGTGAGATTTATATAATAGACTAGTTGGAGTGCCCGGCGTTGACCGTATGTTTGGAGGTGTAAAAGAAAAAAAAAGTTTTGGCAGGTAGGTAGGCTCGAACCCGAAGCCTTGAAGCGAAGGTGGAACAGAAATGGTAAAAAAAAACTTGACTTCTTACCGATCGGCCACGACGAGGCAGGAACTAAAAGACGTTTTATTTCAACGAGTAAAAAGTTTAGTGACAGGTGCATAAAATTAATGAGGTCAAACATCACGCCATAGGGGAAACTTAAATTTGGTTGCAAGCCAGTTTCTGCGTATTTGTTTGTTCTGCCCAGCTCCCTATAAAAAGAGGGGTGTTCAAGTGCATAGTAATTGTCTGATATGGCGGGTTTGGGCCGCGTTGATCAAAGCTCATTGTTTTCTGGACGTCCCTGGCACAAGTGCCAGGGAGCTACGGATTCAGTTTCGCTTATATACGGAAAGGCTAAACAAACACGCGAAGAGTAAAAAATATCGCGAAAACAGTGTGTAAAAGTCGCCCAAATAAAAGATACACGCGACCTCGTTTCGTGAATCGTAGATATTATAATCTAGCGAGTATATAAAATATTCTAAGAAACAGTAACCCCCCCCCAAGCCTTTGCCGGACATACAAAAAATGTGCACACACTAACATACATTTTGCCTTTTATATATATATAGATGAAAATGTTACTTCCATTGATTCACTGAACTGTTTAACAATGGTAAAAAGATTCCACTAAAATCAGAATTATCAGAATTACATTAAACAGTTTTTGTCAGTCAGTCGTAGTGATAGTCCTCGCATTTCTGCAGTCGAAATTCAGTTGGAAGCCAATAGTCTATCAAATTCAGAAAGCGGGCATTATTTGTAGTAGCTGGAAATACTGCTAATGTTATCAGGAGACGATTGGATTTTTATTTTTACTTTTGTGAATATATCCGGGATTATTTTTCAACGTAGTATTTTTTTGATTGAAATACTGTAATTTGAACGCAGTCTTGCAATAAGCCTATTAAATGTAATGCCAGGTGTTACAGAATATGGTTGAACAACAACAACGATCGTTTCTCTTGTCAGATAATGGATCTTTTGCCACCTGTGGTCATTGTAATTCCAACTTTCTTCTTGGTTAATATTGATTCTATAGTAGTTTGATGTTTCGCTGGAGGCTCGTTGTTGCTGCAATGTTTGTCATTTAACATTCATTGTGTTTATTTTTCTTAACTGCAACTTTTGCTTATTGTGAATGAACTTTTCTAAGTTGGTTTAACATATGATCGTTTTAAAGTTTCTATTGATTTGCCACCCTTTGATATGATGATTTGCTGCCCTGTTATATGATGATTTGACAGACTATTCTTGGGATTGATTTAACAATACTTCCAGTAGAAACTGGTTACATAATTGTCGATGGTTGCTGTCAATAAGTAATTAATTTTTACGCATTTCAAGGACTTATGTAATTATTTTCAATAAAATATGCATTATCTTTAAATAAAATAATGCAACGGTGTTATGGGTGAACATAAAATAATGCAACGGTGTTATGGGTGAACATAAAATAATGCAACGGTGTTATGGGTGAACATAAAATAATGCAACGGTGTTATGGGTGAACATAAAATAATGCAACGGTGTTATGGGTGAACATGGGGAACAAGTGTATGACTGATGAAGAATACATTATTTTCAGCTCGCACCTTGTTACAATTTATTGTAGAATTCCTCAACGTTAAAACAGAAAGATAATTTTCTTTTACAATGATCTAAATCAGGGTTTCCCCAAACTTCAGGATATCATGGAGATGTTGTCACGGAGCACTAACAAGATAATTTCTAAAATAAATATGTAAAACATTAATTTCAAATTTTAACTTATACCTGTTCCTGTTGGTGATTTTACTATTTTTTTCCTAGCACTCATGAAGCCAAGCGTGGGGCTCTTTGAACTTTTGGGCCGGCGCTGAGTCCTGCTGTCACACACAAGGTCTGCTAGCGGCCACCTGATTGCATCGGGGGATCACCACACTATTCAGCACTTCAGGTGTAGACTTTCAAGCTGATTACGATGATGTGAGGTGGTATGATGTGGCCTTCACTTGAAACCACAGCAAAGATCATAACGGTGGCCAGAAACTTTGTTTTCCTCGCCATAGACACGTTCCTATTATTTGTCGCAACTCAGCGGTGCATTTTGATGGCGCTGGCAATGGCCCTGTTATCATAACTTGGCTCGGTAGAACACATGAATTTTACAATAGCCTATCTCCAATTTCGTTCATTGAATATTGTGTCACTTTCAGACATGATAGAAAGCTCTTATCGCTCTTGGGATTTGTATACAATTGGTCAACTAATAGATGGTCTGCAAAAAATAAAAAATAAAAAAGAAAAACGACGTTCATCAAACGGAAATGGAATCATGTCGTCTTTTAGGGCGACAATTTTATCGTTCGACCCCGTATATATATATATATATATATATATATATATATATATATGTGTGTGTGTGTGTGTGTGTGTGTGTGTGTGTGTGTGTGTGTGTGTGTGTGCCCACACAGTGGAATCTTTAGATACAAAAGACTTTTATAACAAAATATTCTGCTCACGATGTCGAAATTTTTTTGGTCTCTGCATACGAAAAACTTTTCAGCATACAAACGATACGATAAGCAAAAAGGCACAGAATTCTTCGAAAAAAAATTTTTTAATCGGGTTTTTATTCGATTTTTAAAACGTTTAGTGATTTCCTAGAAATATTTGCGTTGATTTTCATCTAGAAATCTTTTATTTTATTTTTTGTTTTTGGACATGAATTCAATTTTTTCTACTTAGCCCCAATCCTTCTATAAATTAAAATGATTTAAAAAAAAAATTTAAATTATTATACGCATTATAATTTTAAGAATATTTGAAGAATATTGATTGAAAAAAGATTTTCTGGTTTAATTTGTATCGTATACCCTCTGAAATTGTTTGTAAGGTAGGGGGTGGGATTGTTATTATTATTTTTAGAAATCGTAAATTTGAAAGAAAGTGAATAATCTATTTCCCTTTGAGTTCTTTTCTTCCGCGCGCATGCGTGCACATAGATTTGATAAAGGTTGTGACCTGACGACTAATGATGAAAATAACGATTTAAAAAACTTTATATCTCTCAGCATTTTCTTAGTAATTTTATAGACTTTTATATTTGGATGTCAAAGAATCTCCTCTCTCTCTCTCTCTCTCTCTCTCTCTCTCTCTCTCTCTCTCTCTCATCTCATCTTCATCGTATTTCAGGACGCTTCAAAAAGTGTTCAAAGAAAGTAAAAAAAATAAACAGCAAGTGAACGTATTAACGGTTTGGTTTGATATAATTTGGCTCTTATTTCATTCTGGTTTTACATTTATAAAATTTAATGGGCGTTTTATATCGCTTATAACCGATCAGGCGATTTACGTGTAAAACACCTTTCAGATTACAAAAATTGCAAGATAAAAAAGCCAAGACGAGAACCAATTAATTTCGTATCTAGAGGTTCCATTGCATTCTGGACTCTTTAAAGAAAGAACTGAGAAACTAATTAGCATGCATCAAAGGGCCCGTAAGTACAGAAGCAATGTAGAGAGTGAAATTGGAACTTGAGTTTACTTCCCGTATTTTGTTCTTGAGTTCTCATCTTCCATAAATGATGTTCTGACAATGAAGGCGAGAAATGTTGAATGAATATTCCATTTAACATTTATCGTTGCCACTTTTTCTTACTTTGAAATAATGTTTTTAAGGACTTCTCATTAAGTGGCTTCATGCTTTGTCTGGAATGATTTCTATAAAAAACAAATGTGGACTAACTTAACTAATTTCCACGTATCTCAAAAAGACCATCCACCGTCTAAGTGATGTTATTGGTATACGCTATTAAAATAATCACCTGATGTTTTTACATGTCATTATTTCTAAGTTGTCAACATATATATATATATATATATATATATATATCTGTGAGAGTTTTTTAACCTTATAAACTATTTAAAAGAACTTATTAAATTTATATATTTTTTATCATTCATTAGAAAATTGTTTAGTCAATAAGTCATTTAATCACCTGCAATCGCTTCATCAACTTGCTTTCTTGACTTCACAATAGTCCTTATGTTATTTCAGGGATTATCAGTTGTCTACCAAGAAACTGTTTCGGGATTTAAAAATAAAACAGTATATATCAGGGCTCCCCAGCAGTGTTGATCAAAGAGAACCTCCTTAATCACAATAAGAAAAAAAGTGTCCTAATATTTGATCTAGTTTCCTGTTCCATATTAATTAATCTAACCTGGTAATGCCTTGAAAAATGCTTTCCTTACCTGTTACAGTCGTCTTTGTCTCCAAATTCAAAATAGATATATTTTTTTTAATTTACCAGTCAGTTGTATTCGTACGATTCGGATTAATTATATACTACTTATCACGCATTGCTATTATTAGTACTTTATTTACATTCTTATTTAGTTATTAAAATATATACAAATTAAAAATAATATATGATCTTTTTATGCATTAGTAATGTAGTTTGGGATTTCCTTTAATATTATTTTCTGATCACGTTTATACGATTCAAATTCAATGCTTTATTTAACTGTTCAAATATGTTAGTTTAATCACCACCAAGTTTTATCGTCCTTATTTCTAAGCTAGAAACTAGGGGATAAAATCTATTAATTGTAAGGTAACATAAAGCTATTCCCAGAAACTCTGGCATAATGCTTCCGTAGTATATATATATATATATATATATATATATATATATATATATATATATATATATATATATATATATATATATATATATATATATAGGATAGGTACTATTACGTACGGCATAATCGCGTTGATACACCGGTTCTCGTCAGATAACCGAAGTTAAGCAACGTCGATCACCGAAATTCAGCAAGGTCGAACCTGATAAGTACTAAATGGGTGACCATCTGGGAATTCTAGGCGCAGTATGAGCTCTCCGCTTATCTCGGCATTTGTTTCAAGTCGTCCTGTACACACTTCACTGGCCACTGGTATTAAACAATGTCGACTAAGGAGAGCTGTCGTAAAAAATTCACGCGCAGGCACCCCTCCGTGAGTATCCATAGTCTGCCAAAGACTAAAGGAGCCCCATATACTTTTTGTACGGCAAAAAAAAATTTTTATCAAATATTTTATTTTTAAAAAATCCATCCTCAATTTTTATATGTAGCTTGGGTTCCTCTAGCTTCTTTGGATATAGCAGATGTTTATTTTTTCATAAGATTTTAACCTGGTCGTAAAGTACGCTTAAATATGATAATTATATGCTTGCAGATTTCGTATATATTATTATAGAGGTAACACTCAATCGATTTTTATATACAGGGTGGTCGTTAGAAAAGCGGGAAATTTGAAGGTCAGCTTAGATCATGAATAACATGTGTGATTCCTATTTTTTGATTGGTTCCCTGTGAGTGTTGTAAAAATAAATCGTTGTTTGACGCTGCAGTGAATTTCACGGACGACATTTTGAGCATCTATGAGTATAATATGACATTTATCTTTGAAAAACTTTATAAAATTTTTCTTTGTAAAAATAAATCGTTGTTTGACAAATTTCCTGCTTTTCTAGCGAAAACCCTGCGTTACTAAGTTGCTATTTCCAAATAAAATATATATATATATATATATATATATATATATATATATATATATATATATATATATATATATATATCCATATTATTTTTGTACATCAGCTTGAATCGAAACCAAAATCAAAACTTATGAAAAAAAATGTATATATATATATATATATATATATATATATATATATGATGATGATGATGAAAATAATGGAAATAGTATTTCGACAAAATAGAGAAATAAAAAGGAACAACCCGTATTATGTGTTCATCAATGTTTCGTCTTTATTTTCATCCAGAGTAAGTCTCGAAATAAAGACGAAACGTTGATGAACACATAATACGGTTTGTTCCTTTATATATATATATATATATATATATATATATATATATATATATATATATATATATATATATATATATATTATTGAATAGCACGGAGTTATTCTGTTTTACAATTTTCCTTTTTATCTTTTCCAATCTCCGAATAGTCCTTTTAGTGTTCTTCTTATAATATTAATAATGAGTGCAGCCGAAACGTTTAGAAATGTTTGGGATAAATTTTGAATGCATATCTGTGTGTGTATATTTATATTAATATAATATATATATATATATATATATATATATATATATATATATATATATATAAGGAAAAGTCCACCCACCTAACTTGTAACAAGCTACCACGTGACTATGAAAAAATGTATATGTGGGTAATTTAAAAAAAAAACAATTTCTACATTTATTTATACAATATTCCTGAGGATGATAGAAGCACTTCTGTCGAAAGCGCTCGCGATTATGGATCCAACTAATACAATTTCGAAAATAGCACAAAAAGGACTATTCGAAAATTGGAAAAGATAAAAAGAAAAATTTTAAAACAGAATAACTCGGTGCTATTCAATAATACTTGTCTAAATGAGAAAATGCTGCCTAAGTATATACAATATATATATATATATATATATATATATATATATATATATATATATATATATATATAACTTGAGTTCTTTCAGCTTATATTGAAACCGAAACCAAAACTTATACAGAATTCTTGATAAAATTATTTATAAAAAAAAAACAGAGTACTGGAGTGCCATCAGCTAAAATCGAAACCGAAACAAAAAAATGAGATCAACGTCATTTTATACTTGTCCTAAAGAGTTAGAAAACCTCTCGGAAACGCGACAAAGGTCCGTTCTCTTGACAGTGATGGATAGTAAAAGATAGCCCTTTATAGAGGTTGGCTATTTGTCTGCCATTCAGACAATTGGTTAAATTATTACCAGCCTTAGTGGGATAGAGTTAATGGATATTGTCTCCACCCGTTGTCTAACTCATATCGAATACACTTTGTTATTTACCTACGTATATCAAGCGAAGATATCAACCCATAATTAACTATTTCGCTGCATCACGGATATTCCGTATAGCTAGTCGTAGAAATTATTAGATAAGGTGAGACATTGTTAGAATAGAAACGTTAGGATTAATTCGGTGGTAAATGAAATGGACTGACAACCTCGGCGCCCTAAGTTCGAATCCAGTTCGTTTCACTGAAATCGCTTTCACTTAGAATGTTGCCAACTTTCATGTAGTCGAACCATGTTTTTCTAGAAAATACTCTGACCAGAAAAATATCAGGGAAACCAATGCTAACGATAGAATTTCCGCTTTCATACCATGTGATAATGAATAGGAAAGTTTGAGTTACAATTTAAGGGCCGGCGATGACCCTAGGTCAAATTCGATGAAACAACATGATTTCCTGACGGTGCATTTTCTGGTTCTGCAAAGAGAAACGACATGTCCCAGTAATCCACCATTAATGGAAACGGATGCGGATTGATTCCAGTATGATCACCGATTCCAATACAATTACAGATTCTGATCTCAATTCCCGATTCCGATGCACGTATCGATTCTGATTCTTTTAAAATCTTTAAATATTTTGCAGTAAAGTTTTTAATTTTCGGATTAACATTAAAACCCATGTAGCATGTGCTTATATATTTTTTTCAAAAGTAATAATACGCTTGTGGGAGGATGGTCTATCGATCTTAGTTTAATTGGTACCGTAAAACCAATCAATAGTTATCCTTTATCATTCGTATCAGCAGTGGTAATTTAAGTTATAAAAATAAATCAAATTAAAAAAAAAAAACGTATTTTTTTACATTCAAAAAAAGCCTACTTTTCCCCCTGTTCCAATATCAATTCCGATACACCCAAAAGTTCTAAGTTCTCCGATTCCGATTTCAATGTATCATCCAAACATTATTATTCATCTACTAACATCCTGAGGAAAGTTATCTGCCCATAATGAAGTATTTCGCCGCACCACGTCTCTCCGATTGGCCTAACTAATTCCATGCCAGTGTTACAAAAGGAAACTTTGAGTGACATCTAAGGGTCACAGGTGACTCCATATCAAAATTCGGCGACAGCGTGTGAATTTCTGACAGACCTTTTTCTGCTTTTTTTTTTCTGGCGACACTTCAACAAGAAACGATGTTTGAAAAGCGCCGTTCTCAGTCGGGGCGCATAGCGCACACAATGCAGCTAAGAGACAAACCCGCCTATCCATCTATTTATCTATGTATCTTCCTATTTATTTATCCATCTATCCACCCATTTATACGCCATCTATCCATCTATCTATCTATCTATCTATCAAGCACGTACGCAAGTAATGGGTTTCTCTTTTCTGAGACTGTGCTTTTATTTTAAATTAGCTTGGATATCCGGCGTTGCCAGGGTGGACATGAAGTTCGGTTTGGACACAGCTGCTATGCTAAGGATATTGAGCACTTTCATTGATACCCTCACAAAAGAACGAACTGGCAAAAAAAAGGAACAACCTCCCCATCAGATATTTCGGCAAAATGGATACGAAGAGAAGTAGATATTCTTCGGATCCCCCTTAAAAAAGAAATAAATCAAAACAACTTTTCTTTCAATCAAAATCGCAGTGAGTGCCCGTGCGACTGGTAGCTGGGTTCGAAACGCAAAAGAGGCTAAAAAGGGGAAAATGTTACTAGCTGGGGCGACTTATGATGTCATGAGCCTAAAAATTATGTTTTTAGACAGATTTTCAGTTTTATACGTGTGTGTGACTTGCAAAAATCGAAACGCAAAATGTGCCTCCCCATTCCAAAGAATAGTACAGTTCAATACCACAGCATTTTTTTTCTGGTTTATGCGTCCGAAGGATTGTTCTTTTAGATAGTACCGGTCTCGACCTGGTCCGATGTGGCTGACAAATGTTTTTAGCAGGCATACGAACACACAAACGCGCAAACTCACAAACACACAGACATTTGAGATGTATATAATAGACTTTTTATAAATGAACGTTGAAGTGATTTTCTATACAGACAATCCAGCACCTGGGTTCCCGACGAGTAACAATGTCTGGAGCACTCAATTCATTTTCGAAGATGTATTCATTACACTAAGTGGTAAACTATTATTCCATTATCAGAGAGCTCAACCCACGAGTTGACCAAAAACACAGTCATGTTCAGTAAGTTGTTTAGCAGTATCACAGCCTATTTACTCGGCTTCCCACGAGAGCAGGGTAAATCTAGTTTTTTTTTTTTTTTAATGTTAGAAAATGCAGCTACTCAAATTGAGGTACGCTGGATTGGGACGAACATAAAAATTGCCTCTGTCCAAAAGTATTTCTCCTTTGCTACGTTGCTTCTTCTCAGTCTCAAGAGACAATAGACATCTGTGTAAGGGTAGCTGCGCATGTATTTGTGAAGCAAGAGTTGCGCAATCATAACCACACCTCTCTTGAATCGGCACTGTCTGGATCCAGTGGTAAGGAGAAGCCCAAGACTGACTGGAAACAATGCTGAGATAAGAAAAGAGAACATACAGCACCTGGAATTCTCAAATGGTCACCCATTTTGCACTGATTAGGTTCAACGTTGCTCAACTTCAGTAATCTGGCGGGAACCAGTGTGTCAATTTTGCTGGATGCGGATACGGTAGATGAAGATGAAATGTAGTATTATTACATATACTACACGTTGCTCCTAGTGTTTTTTCGCTGAGATTCGAAACCGGGGTGCTTGGTCAGCAGTCGGGACTCTTATTCCTAGTTATTTCCTTCGCTACCAAAACCACCAAACAAAGGGTTGAATTTAACATTTCAGTGAGTCGTATTGTCCAGCATGAGAAAATAAGTGCTCGTTGGATTCGCACTTTAAAATCGACCTCCTCTTTGATGTTTCTTATCGCATCTATTTTTTTTTCTTTTCAGACAGAAATCGAACTCATTCCGCTGGACTTAATCCATTACAGATCGGTAGCAGCTGGTTCGATTCTCTCATAACAAAATATCAAATTATTACTATATATATATATATATATATATATATATATACATACATATGCACACACGCACACAAACATATATATATATATATATATTTGTCTTTACATAAGCAGTAGTTAGTTGCTACACAATCATGAGCATGTTTCGGTCTACTAGTATTTACTAACTAGAGACCTAATCAGGCAACAACCCTTATTTTCGAAAATAAGGGTTGTTGTCTGATGAGGTTTATGTAACCTGCTCTACTTCTGTATCGAGAACTCTTGTATGAACCTCATTATATTTCATTGTTTTTTTTTTACATAGGCGTCACCACTTATCAAGGCCGATAGGCCACTCAAGGATAAGGGTTAAAGAGTGTAGAGTAGTCAAAAGGACAATATAGTAATCGATAGTAATGGAAGTTCGGTAAATTTGTTAACTTAAGTGGAACGGCTCATCAGAAACTTGTTCACGTTGGACTTGAAGACAACCATATTATAGACAGCTGGAAAGCAGGAAAACGGAAGATAATTCCACAGGCGTGCAGTTCTAAGAAAGAAGCTTTGATCATGGAATCTATGTTTAGGTTATGGTACAGATAAAGAGTGGGGAAAATTATTGATAGTGTTTTCAGCTAGTCTAGTGTTTCTTGTGAAAGTTTGGCGAGGGGGGACCATAGATTGAAGCTCAGTCGAACACTTTCCATGAAAATAACGATAAAGCAGAGACAAACTCGCAACATCTCTTCTGTGAGATAGAGGTTGCAGCGAAAAGAAAAGGACATCTCCCACCAGGCCACGAAGTCAATTTTGAACCCTATCAAGGCAGGACAAGTCTTTTCTAGCAGCTCCTGCCCATATGTGGCAACAGTATTCCATCCTTGGACGTATCTGGCTCTTATATAGATAGAGAATTGCATCAGCAGTGAGATATCTACTGGATCGATAGAAGGATCCGACCATTTTTCCAGCGGCCTTGGCAACAGATTTGATGTACGTATTCCATTTAAGATCAGGAGTAAAGGTCAAGCCCAGAAGCCTGTCAAAACTTGAGGCCTCCTCAAGACGAGAGCCATTCATTTTAATTGATGCCAGATGGGGATCAGAACGCTGATGATGTAAAGATAGAAGCTTGGTTTTAGATGCATTAAAAGTAATCAGCCACTCCTTTCCCCATTGTACAACGTGATCAAAATCAGAGGAGAGAGAATCGGAGAGAATTTGGTCGTTTACTGTCTTAGATGTGCTACCATAGATTGTAGTATCGTCAGCAAAAATGTCTACGAATGATGTAAGGATGTGATTTGGAAGATCATTAATGTAGATCAGGAAAAGAGTTGGGCCCAGGATGGACCCCTGAGGGACTTCAGCATTTATACTGTGAGCTTCTGATTTTTGCCCATCAACTACTACTCTTATGAACCTATCAGTGAGAAATGATTTAATAATTGAGAAGGCATTTCCAGCTATACCATAGCTGGATATCTTGTGAAGTAAACCTTTATGCCATACCCTATCAAAGGCCTTTGATATGTCAAGAGCAATTGCCCTAGAAAGGTTGCCTCTGTCGAGAGATTCGCTAATCCTATGAGATATAACTGTAAGCACATCTGCTGTAGATCTAGCAGAACGGAAACCATGTGTCACTAAGAAGGTTTTTTTTGCTGAGATGGTTGATTACTTCTCTATTTAACACAGATTCCAGCAACTTACTCATGACGCACAGGAGACTTATTGGCCTGTACTGAGAGGGGGATGAGCGATCACCTGAATTCTTAAATACAGGGCATACTGATGAGATTTTCCAGGGTGATGGGAAGCAATTCTCCTTAAGACAACGTTTAAACAGTTTTGTAAGTATGGGTGCTAGTTCTGGTTGAAGTTATTTGAGTACTATAATTGGAATACCGTCAGGGCCGGTTGCTTTACTGAAATCAAGGTTTTTGATTAGCTTGGCAACATCACATACAGATATTTGTATATCACATAGTCTGTTTTCTGATACAGGAGGAAATATTGGGGGTTGGCGGCCTTGGTCGCAAAGGGTAGAATTGGCTGCAAAGTTCTTGGCAAAGAGTTTGGTTTTGTCTGATGCTGGCGAGATTAACTCAGGTCCATTCATAATACTTGGGATAGAGCACACGCTTCTGTTCAGGATTCTGTTTGCAATTTGCCAAAACTGGTGGGAACCAAGCCGCTGCTCAGCTAGTTTGGACTTTACGGACTGAGCATACAACTCTCTTGCGTTCTTTATTACTTTCTTACAATGGTTGATGGCAGTCCTGAAAGCAGCTTTAGTTTCCATACATCTATTACGTTGGAAGCAGTGGAAAAAGTGATTTCTGTGCGCAATAGCAGCAGCACATTCTGGAGAAAACCATGGCTGGCTGTTAGGTTTTTGCTGGAACTTTTTCGAGGGTATGAAATTGTCTATACCTACAATTAATTATCCTGTCAGGTCTGATACTATAGACGACACATCCTTTTTAAACATGGAACGCAGAGGAAGATCCGATATAAATGTACGGAAACTATCCCAGTCAGCCATAGTGTATCGATATACTGTACGATGGAGAGGTACGTATGAAGACTTATTACATTTCATTTTTATCTTAATTGATACAACAGAGTGGTCGGAAGATCCCAGAGGAGACAGAACGGAAACTGAACATAGTTCAGGGCAAGTTGTGAGAAAAAAGATCTGGGAGACTTGCATACTGGCCGTCATTGTCGGGCACACAGGTAGGTTCGTGAACAATCTGAGTGAGGTCATAAGCAATGGAGAAATCATGACAGAATCTCCCCTCATCATCGGTATTGTTTGAGTGGGTCAACCATTCCACATTGTGAACATTGAAGTCTCCACATACGTGAATGTTAGCTGAAGGATATGCTGATAGAACTTGGTCAATTTTCTCAGATATGCTTTTAAAGATAGTAACTCCGCTGTTGTGGGGCGATAAAGAGTAAATATAAATGCCGTAGTGTGAGCTAGTGCTACTCGGAAGCACATATGGGGTAAGTTAGGATCTTCTCTGGAGATGTCCCTACCACATGGAAAGCCATCTTTTATATAGGCACATATTCCATGCCCATGGCGATCTTGCGGTCAGATTTGGAAGTTAGGTTAGAGTACCCTTTAATTACGAACTCATTTAGGGAAATAGTCTGTACAATTCCAGTTTCGCTTAAAAATAAAAGGTCTGGTTTAGTCTCATGTAATTGGGCTTCAACCTCTGGAAGGTTAGAACGTAGACCCCTGATGTTGGAGAAGGAGACATGGTAGTGGGGGTGTACATTGGAAGTTTCAGATCCGGGTTTAATCGTGTATTTTTTATTGAAACTTGTCATTATGGAATTTTGGAGTTTGTGGGCTAGGTCTTGCTTAGAGCAGGACAGAGAGGGGAAACAAAGAGAGAAAAGTAACGAAAATTTTTTTTTTACCCTACCTTTGGAAAATAGCAACCTCAAATATATATATATATATATATATATATATATATATATATATATATATATATTTATTTATATATATTCATATGTATATATATATGTATATATATATATATATATATTTGTGTGTGTGTGTTGAAAAGGTCAACCTGCTTGACAGTTTTCTTTTATATATATATATATATATATATATATTATTATTATTATTATTATTATTATTATTATTATTATTATTATTATTATTAAATGCACCATCATGTGTTATTTACGCTCTTATTTTCCCACTAGCTAATTTGATCGAACTGGTATTGATTCGAAACTGAAGGATAAACTAATAAAACGAGCCGTTCATTGTAGAAGTTTTCCCGTCTGGTTCACATGGACGTTGTTAGTTTAACGTCACGCTGGAAACCTGTGGTCATCCTAGCCTAACGAAACAACGATCAATCGTATAAAAGACAATTGAGCAGGCACTTTTGTTTGTATCGTGTAATTTATTAGTGTTTATTATGCTTAGTCATGTGATATTTTTTTTTCATTTCATGATATAACTTCGGTTTTCATAAATTACATAGTACATAGACAGTAAAATAACGGAAGACAAATATTGCTGTTAACAATTCTGACAAAAATAAAATAAAAATGTGGTAAATGTAATAAGAAGTGGTAAATGTAATAAGGACCCAAGTCTGTCACTTCTAGACAAGGTTCAAAAGAGAGTCGCCAACCCAATATGTCCTGAACTGTCATCCAAACTTCAGCCTCTGTCCTATCGACGAAATGTAGCATCCCTCTGCCTGTTCTACAAGTACATTAACGGTGCATGTTCCGACGAACTGCAAGCACTTGTACCCCCTCTACGTAAATACTCCCGACAAACCCGACAAGCAGCAAAATGCCACCCCTTCACAGTTGAGATCCCTAGATGTAAGAGAGCCTTCTGCACCAGTAGTTTCTCCCTCAGAACCGCTAGACTTTGGAATTCCCTTCCAGGTTCCTGCTTCCCCAACTGTACTGACATGCAGAAGTTCAAGTGTAACGTGAATCGACATCTTGCTGGCCAACTCCCCGCCTAGTACTCCTGTAGCATGTGTCCCTAACAATAGCCCCCTACATCAAAGTGGCAATGTGCCTTGTTTGGGGTGAAAATGTAAATTAAAAAAAATAATTTTGTTTGAGAGAAAATAGTTTTCTTTGCCGGATGTCTACAGCTAACGAAGAAACCGGTCGAGGATTCTTGATAGAAAAGAATATGTTCTGATTTACAACAATGTTTTGAAAGATAATAACTAATATTAGATTTCTGCTAGTATTTATTGATTATATATATATATATATATATATATATATATATATATATATATATATATATAGGGAGAGAGAGAGAGAGAGAGAGAGAGAGAGAGAGAGAGAGAGAAATAAAAAAGGAACAAACCGAGTTATGTGTTCAGCAACGTTTCGTCTACATTTCGAGACTACCTCTGGAGGAATGAGATTAAGAAAACAAAAACACCAGTACAAAATATTTGAAAATGTTTCATGTGCAAAGTGTGAAGTTGTTCTATTTCAGAAACGGAAAAAGATGTTGGAAATTCAAAAATAAAACGAGAGAGGCTTGCGCTGTTAAAGAAAGGGAGTTATTTATTCACGTCACATAGTCGTTAATATGTTTTTAAAAGATATGAGCGCAGTTGATATTCTTTCTGAAAAGAATATATCTGTTAAAATTCAAATATAGGCGTATAACAGAAATGAAACGAGTGTGTTTTTGTTATGCAATTTATTGATTTAGATTAGATGTATTAATTATTACAGGCGGTGTTTCTATGGCCGGTGTCTATATATATATATATATATATATATATATATATATATATATATATATATATATATATATATATATATATAACTACTTCATTTATTCACATAAATTTAATATACGAAAGTATAGGTTTATGCGTAAACTTTAAGTATTTACTTCAAAAGTGCTCAATACGGAGGTAGAGATAGTTAGTAATTTATAAAATATATATGGCGATTAAGCTACACTGAATATTCTGCGTTTCATCCAACTATAGGATTCGTCAGGCTTATGCGCGAATTCTGTCGTTGCTTCTTGTTTTTATATATGTTGAGGATTTCTAGTTGGTCAATCAGCTTTCTAATATCCACCGCGCCCCTTCCTATCAGCCAATGGGCATGCATTTTATCAAACAAAGGATCTGTTTTAGAGCTAGGTTAGTGGTTTTAGGTGTGCGTTCTCCCTTTTTTTTATATACATATAAATATACCTATGTGTACACAATAATGCACATATGTATACATATATACATATATATATATACATATATGAGTGTGATCGTTTATGTATATTCATGTATATTTAATTTATCTATTTGTTTGTTTTCTATTGTTATTGTTAGTTTTAAATCTATTTTGTATCGCTATCCTAGAGTAAGTTTTATTTTGTGAACACAGTTGTTTGCTATTTCCCGCCTAAAGTTTAATAGATTTTGAGGTTCTTTAAAGTACAGGATAGAAAATTTTTCATGGAGGCATAATTTACATGGGTCGTCTAAATGTCTGCATGTGGTAGCTTGTCTCATTATTTTCCATTCGACTACCGGCGAATATCCGCTTTCTTTGAGTTCCCAGTATTTATTCGCTAGTGTTGTTTTTATACGGTATTTATTTTTATTTTTGAATGTGCTTTTGTGGTTATAGTATCGGGTTTTTAAATCTAAGGAAGTCATGCCTATGTAATATTTCTTGTTATTCGGGTTTTCTTTCGCAAATATTGTTGCTTGATAAACTACGCTTTTTGTTAGACATTTGTTTTGGACTGGGCAAAGTGTGCGGTGTCTACAATTGCATTTATCTTGTTCGTTATTAGTATTTTTATTTATGGTATGGTTGTTCTTGTCCGGGGTTGGTTTGTTATTATTATCTAGCAGAAATAATAATAATAATAATAATAATAATAATAATAATAATAATAATAATAATAATAATAATAATAATAATAATAATAACATACTAGAAAGCTGATTGGCCAACTAGAAATCCTCAACATATATAAAAATAAGAAGCAACGACAGAATTCGCGCATAAGCCTGACGAATCCTATAGTTGGATGAAACGCAGAATATTCAGTGTAGCTTAATCGCCATATATATTTTATAAATTACTATATATATATATATATATATATATATATATATATATATATATATATATATATATGAGTAAAACAAGTAAAACAGGCAATACATCGCTCATGGTCACAGATGTATGCATTTTCTTTTTATTAATGATGAGAAAAATTATAAAGATTTGTGGCTGGCGATCAAATAGGTAAACCATCATTTCATTAAAATAATTAAAAATACAAAGAATTCACATGAATCGGGAACGTATTATGTTTTGACTCGCTCGCTACCGTTTTGTCGGCATCGCATACTCACATGGTGTGCAACGTGACGGTTTCACACATTCTTAGTCACAGAGATACTATTGTTCTAGTATTATGAAAACACGGTATTTTATTTTATCAGTACTTGATGATATCAACCTCATTACCTTATAATATTTCTAACATGAATATTATTATTATTATTATTATTATTATTATTATTATTATTATTATTATTATAATCATCATCATTATTATGCACGGAAGGTTCTTCTAGGATATAGAATCATAGCAATGGCTTGGAGCTGGGTATCTGGCTAAGAGTACTGAAGCTTTGTTTGTGCAATACAAGAGAAGGCATTAGGAGCAGTTGTTCTAGGAGAGGAAGTTTCTGCAGAATGCCAGATTTGTGGTAAGACCTCATAGTCAATTGCACACCTTGCAGCAGGGTGCAACGCAAAAGACACGATCCCATGGGACTCCGGATATATTGGGAGGTGTGTAAGAAGGTTGTGGTGAATTGTGCTGGCAAATGGTTTGAGGAGGTGCTTGATGAAGTGAGAACAAGTGAGGATGGAAATGTAGAGGTATGGTGGGACAAAAGTGTCATAACGACCAAGCAATTGGAACATAATCGTCTGGATTTGGTCGTCATTGACAAGGTCTCACAAAACTGGCAGATTGTAGACTTCTCAGTACCCTGGGACAGGAATGTGAGAGAGAAGGAGAACGAGAAGTGGAGCAATATGCTCCATTGCCCTTGGAGATTATGCGTATACACAGGGTTAAAACACAAATAATCCCGATCCTAGTAGGTGCGGTAGGAGTAGTATCGAGTCGTCTGGAAGGACAATTGAAAAAACTACGAATCCCCGATGTTTTAGGCGGCCTTCAGACTTCTGCTATTGTAGGTACTACCAACATTCTTGCGAACAACCTTGATTTTGAAGCTCCCGGTTTCGAGCCGGGATTGAGGGAAATCCTCTGGAAATGAACCCATCCCTTTTCAGGGAGACGTTGATAAACGAAATCGGAATTATTATTATTATTATTATTATTATTATTATTATTATTATTATTATTATTATTGTGGTTGTTGTTGTTATTATTATGATTATTGTTATTATTATTATGATCATTATTGTTATTGTGATCATTATTATTATTTTTGTTATTATTATTATTATTATTATTATTATTATTGTGGTTGTTGTGGTTGTTGTTGTTATTATTATGATTATTGTTATTATTATTATGATCATTATTGTTATTGTTATCATTATTATTATTATTGTTATTATTATTATTATTATTGTGGTTGTTGTTGTTATTATTATGATTATTGTTATTATTATTATGATCATTATTGTTATTGTTATCATTATTATTATTTTTGTTATTATTATTATTATTATTATTGTGGTTTTTGTTGTTATTATTATGATCATTATTGTTATTGTTATCATTATTATTATTTTTGTTATTATTATTATTATTATTATTGTGGTTTTTGTTGTTATTATTATGATCATTATTGTTATTGTTATCATTATTATTATTGTTATTATTATTATTATTATTATTGTGGTTGTTGTTGTTATTATTATGATTATTGTTATTATTATTATGATCAATGTTGTTATTGTTATCATTATTATTATTTTTGTTATTATTATTATTATTGTGGTTGTTGTTGTTATTATTATGATTATTGTTATTATTATGATCATTATTGTTATTGTTATTATTATTATTATTATTGTTATTATTGTTATCATCATTATTATTATTATTATTATTATTATTATTATTATTATTATTACGATATATATCGTTAATTTTTATTCACAAGTCTTATCAGTTTTACCTGGAATAATCAGTGTGTACGGCAAGTGTCTCTAAAGTTTTCGAACGGGCGAAGTGTACATATTGTTGAATTTTAGAGCTACGCAAGCTAAAATAAAAAAATTTAAAAATGACTTGGATGTACGTTATACTCTCTTGACACATTAGCTTTGCTTTTTAGCGAAACTATCTTCTCAATTATTAAACCATTTCTCTCTTACAGGTTCATAAATGTAGTGGTTGGTGGGCAGAAATAAGAAGTAATTATGCTGGAGTCCACTCCTTTGTAAAAACATAAATAAATAAATCTCCCGTCTTCGCACCGAAAGGGCTAAACAATATTATGATAATATAACTCTCATCTAAATAAATATATGGAGAGAAATTATGTTTATTTTTCTCTATATATTCCTTATATGTTTCAAACAATAAATTCTATACTTAAATATATGTGTATATATTTTAATCTACAGAATTTTACTTTAATCATTAAACTTATATATATATATGTACATATATATATATATATGTACATATATATATATATATATATATTATATATATTATATATATATATACATAGCAAAAGTACCCGTCGTTGACTGGGGTAAAAAACAGCCTACAGAAAATGGACTCTGATTTATGAAAGTATAATAGGTTATGAAAAGGAAGGGTTGTAAATTTGGGTTGAATTTGGGGGTATCAAAACCAAAGCAAAATATGATGAAAGTAAAAATAAAACAGATAAACCCCATAATTCATTATACCATACCTGTTCCTACTGGGACACTTATCACAATATTCTGTGGATATATGTTAAAAAACCTTGTTAAACTTTGTGACATATTTCCATTCTATGGAGGTCAGGCGCGAACGAACACCCCATAATTTTATTATACCATATTTCTTCAAACTGAAACATAATTATCAAAGTATACTTACGCAGATAGATATGAAAAGTCTTTATTAAAGTTTGTGCCTATTCCCATTCTATGGAGACCAGGCGCGAACGCAGACCCCAACATTTTATCATATCATCCCTATTTAAGTTAAAACATACTTATCAAAGTATTATTATGTATATCTATATCAAAAACACTTGTAAACGTATTTTTTTTGTTTTTTTTATTTCCATACTTTTCGGACCAGGCGCGAACGCAGACCCCAAAATTTTAATGAACTACCGTTCTGCAAGATCAAACATACCCATTCCTGTGTCTCGATACATTTTCTATCATTACATCTAATCAGTTTTTTTATAATAGTCAACCATATAGGAGACAATTCGTGACCAGACAGACAGACAGACAGACAGACACACACACATTTAGCTTTATATCATCGATATATATGTGTGTAATAAACGGAGAAAGATGTAGTTTAAAATCTTACCTATACTAAATTCACTTACCGTAGACTTTTCACTTACATAAACTGACTTAGCACTAGAAACTTCACAATTGCAACACTGGATTTAGCTATATCTATTTATCTATCGATCTTTCGATATACATATATATAATACAAATTACAAAAATAAATATAAGCTTTATATTAGAAAATCTAGATCATAAATTATTCAGTATATTAGCTAGAGCAACTAATAAAAACAAGAAAATTTGATGGTGGAAAATAAAAATAACAATAATAAACTGCAATATCCAAAAATGTAACGAAGGAATTATGAGAGAGAATTCTTAACCCATAGGTTTTCAAAGACAACCCCTTCCATCAAGGAATATAAATTAACAAAAAAAACTATATCGCTGATTAACATATATTTAAAAAAAAAAGATTTTTAGGCAATAAAATGTAAAAGTAAAGATATACAAAACTTAATCAATCAATTAATTAATAGAAACTAGCGGGACCTGTGAAAATTCCACAAGGGACTCTTTCTTATGCAATATATTGATGTTGGCATTCTGTAGACGTTCAGAGTAAATGGAAACACTAATATTTTTGTAGCTTTTTTAGAAACTACAAAAGTATTTATCTAAGCTAGCAGGGACACCCGGCATAGCTAGGTCGTAGAGTACGATTAAATATGATATTTTAATTCTTACAGATTTCGTATATATTATTATAGAGTTAATGTTCTATCGATTTCTATATATTATAAAGTTGCGATTTCAAAAATTAAAATATATATATATATATATATATATATATATATATCCATATGACTTGGGTGCATCAGCTTGAATCGCAACCGAAACCAAAACTTATGATATATATATATATATATATATATATATATATATATATATATATATATATATAACTTGAGTTCCGTCAGCTATAATCGAAACCAAAACTTATAAAGAATTTTTGATAAAATTATTAATTTTAAAAAATATATTGATTACTGGAGTGCCATCAGCTATAATCGAAACCGAAACCCAAAGTTATGAAGAATTCTAAGTAAAATTATTTATTACAAGAAATAGAAGACCATAACAATTAAGCAACAGTCACCCGGATGTAAACGTGACACACAAAATAAATAAGACACACGCAATTACTTTTACTATATTAATGAAATTGTAGTATTGTGCTTCCTAAGGTCAAAGAGAAAGATCTAAATTTGGCAGTAGGATTTTTTTTACCAAGAAATCACCACATATCAAGGCCCAGAGGCCACACGAGGATAAGGGTTTAAGAGTGTACATTGTTCAAGAGGACAATATCATAGTAATCGTTATAAGTGTAAATTTGGTAAATTGGATTACTTAAGCAAAACGCTCATCAAGAACTTGTTTACATTGGACTTGAAGACGGCCATATTGTAGTCAGCTGGAAAGCAGTTAAACGGAAGAGAGTTCCACGGGTGTTTAGTTCTAAGAAATAAGCTTTGTTCGTGGAATCTACATTTAGGTTTAAGCACTGATAAAGAGTGGGGGAAATTATTGATAGTGTTTACAGCCAAACGAGTGTTTCTCGTGAATGTTTAGCGAGGGGCGACCATAGATTGGAGTTTAGACGAGCACTGGCCATGAAAATAACGATAAAGCAGAGACAGGCTCGCAACGTCTCTTCTGTGAGAAAGAGGTTGCAGGGAGGAGAAAAGGGCATCCCCCACTAGATTACGAAATCTGTTCTGAGTTATTCCCTTACGAACATTTTCTTTTATTATTACTTACTCCGTTCAGTCTTAATAGACAATTAATACACCCCCTAAGGGTAGCTGCGAGTGTAATTGTGAGGCAAGTGTTGCGCAATCGCAACCACACCTCTCCTGAATCGGCACTGCTTTGGTCCAATGGCAAGAAGTGCTAGACTACTGGAAACAATGCCGAGATAAACGAAGTACACATACAGCACCTGGTATTCTCAAATAATCACTCATTTTAGTACTGACCAGGCTCAACGTTGCTAACGGGAACTAGTGTGTCAACGTGAATTATGCCGTATACTTTTCTAGTATGGTATCTTTTTAATTAAGTAACGAATAGTGTTCAATTTTAGGGAAAGGTTAGAGCAATTATTATCTGTTTGGATTGAAAACCGATCAATCTGTCGTTGCAGAGAATAGAGGGAGTTCTACTATTTTTATTTATTGGTACAAACTATGATAGAGATACCGTTATTTCAAGTTCGTTTTGGTTTTTGGCTGGTATTGAGAAAAGTGGTGCGAATCACGCTGAAGAGAAAAAGAAAGGAAAAATAGAGAAAGAGAGACAAATAAAGAGAAAGAGAGAGGAAAGAAAAGGAAAGAGAAATAAATATTTCGATTAATCTAAATTTGTTTGCTTAAATCCGGTACTTTCCAAACAGAGTTGTGGAAATGAGGGTAACTTGTGCGGGAGTGTGTATGAGGAAACGAGGCCACCTGAAAAATGCTCATAACTTAAAAAGGAAACGACGCTGTTCTGATCCAGGACAACGTTGGACAGTCTATCTTGTCTTTTCAGGCGGGTGCAAGAACCATTTTGTTTCTATTCCGTGTCAAGACACACGACTCAAGCTACATTTAATATATAACGGCTATTGTTTGACGTGACAAAAGGAAATGTTGAATATCGAAAACACTCCGAGTAGCGACTCGCAATGATAATAACTTAACTGCAACTAGAACGCAAAGTTTGATTAATTGCTATGAGATTCCATGATTCTCTAGACTAAAACACAAAACTCTTCTTTATTGTGACGAAGCAGGGAGACCCGACGTTGCCTGGGATTAAATGATAATCAACGAATGTTTCACACTTTCATATTTATATTGTCATCGAACTCGCTAGAATTTGCCCATTTTTGAATCAAATCGATTGATTGTCAGTTCTTGGGAGGGACCAGTCGCGATGCACCGGGAGAAAGCTATACATGGCTACCCTCGACTGACTTAGTTCACAACTGTATGTCGATGACTACAAATATATATATATATATATATATATATATATATATAAAACTACTTCATTTACTCACATTAAATAAATATACGAAAGTATAGATTTATGCATAAACTTCAAGTATTCACTTCAAAAGTGCTCAACACATAGGTAGAGCTAGTTAGTAATTTATAAAATATATATGGCGATTAAGCTACACTGAATATTCCGCGTTTCATCCACTCTAGAACTCTTCAGGCTTATGCGCGAATTTTGTGGCTGTCTTTCGTTTTTATATACTTCTATTGAGATTTTAGTTAGCCAATCAGCTTTCTAGTATCCACCGCGCCATTCCTATCAGCCAATGAACATGCACTTTCCGGAGAAAACCTATTTGACCTCTGGTTGACCTGTTCCTTTGTGTTTGCTCTATTTAGCCTGGATATTTAGTTTCTTGACCTTGATATATACATATATATATATATATATATATATATATATATAATTATTTACTATAATAATTATTAACTACCTACAGACACTAACGTTTCATCCTTTCGGGAATTATCAGTGCAGGGTTTCACGATTAACACCAGTCTATAAATTCGAACCCGGCGACAGAAGCCATTCCTGGCTTCATAAGCAAGACGCCTATCAATTCCGCTACCGTTAACCGCGAGAAATGCTGTTGAATTTAAGCATTTATTTTTTAAATGCCTTTTAAACATTATCATTATATGATGATCTGAGCATAAGAACTAAATCGTCCGATTTCAATTCAACTGAAAGTGCTCAACGATAAGTAACGTGTTTCTTAAAGGGGCTGACATAATAATTATTTTATGTATATATATATATATATATATATATATATATATATATATATATATATATATATATATGTATATATATATATACACACACAATTGCTTGGTGTTTATTTGTGGGTAGTCTCTGTCTACACAACAAAGACAAGAATAATTAATTTACAAATTGTCTTTATTTTTATTATTTGCATTTGTTTTCAATGACTCGTGACGTAACGGATACCATACTAAATAAAATTCAGTTATAACCGACACTCTTCTGGAGATTGAAGGCCATTCCTCACTGCAGACGGTACTCCTAATTAAATTGCTTAAGACTTGTATCTGGTAATAGCTGACGGAATGAGAACATGCAACGTCAATGGATTAAATGAAGGTTTCCGCTCGACAGTCCGCACAGTCTCAGAATCGACAGAAAGATTCACGAGTTTTACAAGATACACCCGAAGAAGATCGTAGGTTACACCGACTGAAATGTTATGATAAAAAACACTCAAGATGGGAAGAGTAATTCTACTAATTCAGATAATAGGAATCATCAATCCTTTTCGAAAAAATTCGGTCAAGTTGTAATATCTGTTCTGATACTACATTTCACCTCTTCTCTCCTTGGTCAGTGAAGGAGAAATGTTTCAGTTTTTGTTTCTATCCAGTGTACCTCTAGTTGGCGAGCTGGATTTTTCCCACATTAAAAACCGACCTTGTGTCTAACTCTGCCTCGGTGGGGAGGCAAATAAATCGGAACATAATGTCATTGTTATCCCCTTCCGATAAAAATATAAACTTACTTGGAACGTTAATCTTGTCGCATAGACTAATGGAGATGCAGTTTTACAATGACTTCTTAGCGCCGTTAAGATGCTTTCGTCTTCAACCGCCGTGCAGTCTTGCCCGGGGACAATTGTGCCCGTGGGGTCTGTGTTGCATTGCCAAGTCTGCCGTCTGCGGATTCATTAGTCGAACCACAAAAGGTGGGTTAAATCAGGTCAAACAAGCAGTTTACTTCCTCAAGTGCGTCCACGCATTGTTTTCAGAAAAACCATCGGTCTGTCTGTCACGCTGAAGTATGAAACTACATTTTTTTTTCTCAGTCGCCTTTAAGTATGACATATTAGATGCGTCTATGGAAATATTCATCAAATCATGTCCGTCAGTCGTTCACGGTTGTTTGAAATATATATTTACTTTATTTTGTCACGTTCAATTATGATATTAGCATTTTCTTTATCTGTCACGTTTAAGGTTGACATTATCATTTCTAGATACGTGTTCGCAAGTCTATGATATACCTGTCAGTCTGTCACGGGGTTTTGAAATAGCATTTATTTGACGCTTAAGTTTAAATTGTATTATTTGCGTGTTGCGCTTAAGCTTCAAATTACATTTTAGATACGTCTTTCAAATTTATTATGAGCTATGGAAGTCAGTCTTACATACTTACATATGCATGCTATTTGTCTGTCACGTTTACGTTGGAAATTGTATTTTAAGATGCGTCTATTCTAACATGTAATAAACTATGCCTGTTAATCTGTCACAGTTTATTGAAATAGCATTTATTTAAGTCTATCATGGATATGATTGAAATAGTATGGTTTTATCAATTTTGAAATTGCACATTAAGATGCATCCATGACAATCTGAAATGAACTACTTGTCAGTTTGTCACGCTTGTTTAAAATATAAGTACTTTGGTCTGTAACGCTTAAGCTTACAATGTATTATTTCTCTGTCATCCTTACGTTTGAAATTGTATTCTTAGATGCGGCTATGAAAACTTAAAATAATACATGTCCGTCTGTCTGTCACTGTTGTTTAAAGTAGCATTTATTTTTTGTCTATCATGCTTTAACATGAAATTAAATTTTTAGATGCCTCTACGTAAACCTATAATTAGCCATTTATGTCAATTTGTCAAGATTATATAAAATATAATTTTCTTTGTCTGTCAAATTGTAGGATGAAATTGTATTTTCTTTGTTTTTTTTTTGTCTGTCACGCTTGTTTTTTTTATTGTTTATGTTTTTTTACTGTTTTATTTTTTATTGTATTGTTTTTATTGTTTACTTTAGTCTGATATAGCATTTTCGTCGGTCTCACGTTTCAGTTGGACATCCGAGGTCTAAAACAAGATACGCCAGTCGCTCAATCTGTCACGCTTACGTCATCGTATGTTCGGTAATGCATAAAAGTCACTGCCATGACAGAAAGCGAAAAAAAAAAACACAATCTGTTTAGGCGTGAAAAATAGCTTTATGTTGCCTTGTTTACATACGAGGTGCCTTCAATAAGTTTGCAAGCATTTTTTTTGTACAGGCAGGTGTATTGCAGCCGGAGGAGATTACTTCGAAGAGGACTAGAGTTTCATGTGTGCATTTTCAATATAAGTGCCCATACGAAAGACGTCTGGAAACTTATATAAGGCATTTCGCATTTCTGTAACGTCACATACGTTTACACACGGCCCCAACACGTTGTAGCAAAGTACGTCGCAACGACAAGTAATAACCCAACTCCTTATTTTTTTGTAACAACGGCATTTATTTCCTCATTCTCCCTCCACGCATGACTTCTCCATACGGCTGTGACGTAACCCTCGTCTCTAACACGTGATCGTTTTCTTGTACGTGCGCTCTCTTTCTCTTTCTCTCTCTCTCTCTCTCTCTCTCTCTCTCTCTCTCTCTTATAGTCTTTTTTTCTTTTTCCTTACCGTAACATCTTTCATACACAGCTCGGTATTTGCATATAGCCGCCATACGCGTGTCCGCGCTCTGTTACACTTCTAAATGAGAAATCATCTTAGTATTATGCATCTAAAATTGTACAAAAGCACGCTTTAATAGTTTAAACATAATGTGAACAAAGGAAATCACACGACATCAGGTCAAATTTGGTGGCCATTTTATTTTGATTTCTCTTATATAAATAACGTGGGCACTGTTCGAGCAGGCTTTACTCAATTTTACGTGCATAATAATAACTTGATTTTTAATGGAAAGGGTTCCTCATTTTGGTAATGTATAAAAAAACAACATAAACCAGTTTAACACCTGTACAGAATTTCTCTCAATGATTTTTTTTCTGACCGCGACAATTAACATTTCCAAAACCAACTATTTCAACCGATGAAACACCGAAAGGCTTGATGTGCCGTAAAACGCCCAAACCAAAAAAATCACGATAATATATTTTTTTTTTTTTGCATTCTTCCATGGACGCGACCTATATTTTCAGTGGTAATCGCGCAGATTGAAAATTCGTATCTTTTGAATAAATTTCCCCCCTTTTTTGGGGGGAGGGGTAATATCGCAAACCACACGAAGACCACATCAGCAAGAAAGGACAAGAGAAGCGGCAAAAGCAACAATAACGACATTGATAATTACCCGCGCTACTAACACAAAACTGTCATCGCTGTCAAATAAATATAGCGCCGGTCGAACACGTGCACCCCCTTTTTTTTTTCTCGGCCGCGGTGGTGGTGCTAGCGGGATCGTTTTTCAAACTGACCAGCCGGCTACTTGGTGTTGAACCAAAGCGACACGAGTGTGTGTGTGTGTGTGTGTGTGTGTGTGTGTGTGTGTGTGTGTGTGTGTGTGTGTCGCGGCCGTCCGTCCCCCTCTTTCGTACGGGCATTCTCGTTTAAAGTATTTGTTTTGGCTTTCGGCTTGAATCATGGCAGGACATGACGTAACAATGGCCAACGACAATATTTCATGAACAGAAAACCAAAATGGCGTTCGAGTTAATTTGATAAAAGAAGGCGGTGCGCGGGCTTTTCGCTACGTTCTGGTATGGCTTCAGTTCGGCAAGCCAATACGAGAACTTATATATTTCTTTAGATATAAAGTAAAGCGCAAGTCCACACGCGCGCTTACACACACACACGCGCGCACACATACGGTAATATTTGTTTTAGGTTCATTTATTATATATATACATATATATATATATATATATATATATATATATACAGATATATATATAAATATATATATATATAAATATATATATACACACAAATATATATATATGTATATATACACACACATATATATATGTGTGTATATATATACATATATAAATGTGTGTATATATATATATTTATATATATTTATATATCTATATTTATATATCTATATATATCTATATATATATATATATATATATATATATATATATATATATAGATATATATAGATATATATATATAGATATATATATATATATAATTATATATATATATACATATATATATATATATATATATATATATATATATATATATATATATATATATATATATATAAAAGGCTATCTATTGTTTTAATCTCCCCGAAACTAAAAGTGGTACTAGGCGCCTCAGATTATTGGATTTTTTACGAGCTGTTCTTTTATGGATCTATAGCCGGTTAAAATTGTTTTAAGAGGTTAAAAATTGGTCAAAATTGAAAAAAATCTTCATGCATTTTGTACACTCAGCGTAGTGTTTTTTTTTTTTTTTTAATCAGTTCATATACGTGTCACATTGGTACTGTGGTGACGTCGCCAGCTTTGAATGCTACAGTTTCGATTCTAACTGAGGACTTTTTTTTTCACTTTTGAAATAAGGACTCTAAAATAATATATACGAAATCTGGACAAACTAAGATATCATATTTTAGCATATTTTACACCCGGGCGAAACCGCCGCCCCCGCTTGTGTGCGTACACACACACACACACACACACACACACACACACACACATATATATATATATATATATATATATATATATATATATATATATATATATATACTAATAACCCTATAAGGATGTTATCTTAAATAAATAATGCTAGCTTATAAGATATGTTTGTTTATTAAAGATAATATCATTTTCGGTTACACACACACGTATATATATATATATATATATATATATATATATATATATATATATATATATATATACATATATATATATACACACACATATATGTATATATATATGGGTGTGTGTGTGTGTGTGTGTGTGTGTGTGTGTGTGTGTGTGTGTGTGTGTGTGTTTATTCATTATTATTTTGTTTTTACTTATATATTTTTGCTTTAAAATTTTTGTATTTATATTGTTTGCGTTTCTCATTTCTGCGGGATGGATTTTTGGAATATCTTAACACTCGCTTTTGGCGTCTTCACTCTTCAATGTAAACTCCATTTTTTACTTAGTCTAATCTTTATCAATGCCAGCGTCATATCAGCGACGTGCACATGGATCAAAATCGTTCACACCTCACCTTTAATAAAAGTAATAAAGTGTCAGATTCAACATAATGGCGAAAACAATGTTAACATTTATAACAAAGTTTTATTAAACAATAAGATAAATCATTTTGTTTTGTTGTTTTTTGATATGCGTGTTATCGAGATGCAAGAGAAAGATTAAGTCATTCAATGATTTGGGAGATGTTCGTAGTTCTTGAAAATAAATGTTAGATTTTTAGAATCAGGCGTAGTGATTGGACTTTATATATTTTTACATAGAGTCAGATAGAACATTTTATATATTTTTACATAGAGTCAGATAGAACTTTTTATATATTTTTACATAGAGTCAGATAGAACTTTATATATATATTTTTACATAGAGTCAGATAGAACTTTATATATATTTTTACATAGAGTCAGATAGAACTTTATATATATTTTTACATAGAGTCAGATATAACTTTTTATATATTTTTACATAGAGTCAGATAGAACTTTATATATATTTTTACATAGAGTCAGATAGAACTTTATATATAT
Source organism: Euprymna scolopes (assembly GCF_053919585.1). NCBI lineage: Eukaryota > Metazoa > Mollusca > Cephalopoda > Sepiida > Sepiolidae > Euprymna > Euprymna scolopes. The sequence continues at coordinate 23,972,339 of NC_136513.1, read as the reverse complement.
TTTTACATAGAGTCAGATAGAACTTTTTATATATTTTTACATAGAGTCAGATAGAACTTTATATATATTTTTACATAGAGTCAGATAGAACTTTATATATATTTTTACATAGAGTCAGATAGAACTTTATATATATTTTTACATAGAGTCAGATAGAACTTTATATATTTTTTTTACATAAAGTCAGATAGAACGTTATATATATTTTCACATAGAGTCAGATAGAACTTTATATATAATTTTACAAAGAGTCAGATAGAACTTTATATATATATATATTTACATAGAGTCAGATAGAACTTTATATATATTTTTACATAGAGTAAGATAGAACTTTATATATATATATATTTACATAGAGTCAGATAGAACTTTTTATATATTTTTACATAGAGTCAGATAGAACTTTATATATATTTTACATAGAGTCAGATAGAACTTTATATATATATATTTGCATAGAGTCAGATAGAACTTTTTATATATTTTTACGTAGAGTCAGATAGAACTTTATATATATTTTTACATAGAGTCAGATAGAACTTTATATATATTTTTACATAGGGTCAGATAGAACTTTATATATATTTTTACATAGAGTCAGATAGAACTTTATATATATTTTTACATAGAGTCAGATAGAACTTTATATTTATTTTTACATAGAGTCAGATAGAATGAGTAAAAACTATAACAACAGATGAAAAGAGTAAAGCCTCCTCCGACAGAGGAAATCATGTTTTCTTTAGAGAGAAAAATGTTTTGTTTTTTTTAACAAAAGGAAATAAAATTTGTTATATGAGTTAGTTCCAAAAATATGATAATTTTGCTCCATGAATGTGTCCGGTATGACGAAAGGAAATTTTTGGTGAGATTTGAGCGTTTATAATTGCGCAATGTGCTTAGCCTGGGATCAAAGCCCCGAAACGGTTTGCTACCGGCCAAACAGGAGAAAAGAGACCAAGAAGAAAAGATGCACGAAGTCATGTTTGTGTTTAACGTCGAATTGGTTTGGATTTCACGCGCAGTGCCTTTTATACTTTTCTCAGTGGCTCCCAGCGACGGCTGTCAGATACAGATTCTAGAAAAGTGTTTCTTTGATTGGCTAGAAAATGGACACACTGTCACGTGGTATAGTCTTGTTCTACGGCACTGCTTTACTGTTACTTTTACGGAATTTGCTTGGGTAGATACGACAAATGTATACGTAACCGAAATTTTCTTTATCCATCCGTTTTAATGTCTCTGGCGCATGTTTTAATTTTTTGTTTCATTCTTACTCATTTGTTTGAGCGATTATCGTGACTGCATAAGAACTCCGAATCTCCTAACTGCATTCTTAGCAGTTAGTGCCTTCCATAATTGTTGTCGTCTCACCAGGTTTCCAAGTGAGTATTGTCTGAAGATAGCGGTTTCAATCCTACCCAAAGCCGGACAGAGTTTTAGTTGGGCAATAACTATGGAAGGCAGTAATTGTAGAGAATCAAGTAAGGAGTTCCTAAAACGTCGCGGTAACCACCTGACGAAGGCCAGAGGATTAGTTGGCCGAAAAGTCGTTAAACAACCACTAAAAGATGAGGATAATAGTCCACAATAAATAAATGAATTTAAATATCAGTTCAGATAATTTTTGCCCAAGGGTACGTCTGAATTTCCTTAAATGATCGTTTTACATATTTAGATGGATCCCATTTGACTGAGGACAGACTTATCTTTGGCCTACTGCACTGCCCGAAAAAAAAACAATGTTCATTATTTTAGCTGTTTTGAAAACTTTCCAATCGGATTATATGCATCGTCACGCTGAACATTCTCTCTAAAGAACTATTTTGCATTTCGAATCCACTTGAGCTGATTTTCATGCAAGCTGAAATATTATGCGCGGTTTGTTTTTATATATATATTTTTTTTACATATCCGACATTTTTTCACTTTTTTATTTGGCAATGTATAACTACAATAAATTGCGGTTTAACTTAATGCATTGCTACAAATATAATTTGCTGATTGCTTTATGTCCTCTGATGAGAGGAATAACAAACATTCTTTGAAACTCCACGGAATAAGGACTTTGTAGATTGTTCTTTGGAGTATTCATTCGAACAATACATTTTGATTGTAAAGTTCAACTTACAGTTTTAATTTTTCTTTCTCATATATATATATATATATATATATATATATATATATAAGTGAAAGTGTCTGTCTGTCTGTCTGTGTATCTGTGTGTATGTGTGTGTACATTTCCCTACGAAATAACTTTCTCAATTTTTAGTCTACAGACTCGAAATTTGATATACAGGGTACTGAGATTTGGGAAAATCTATGTGATCGGTTTTTGCCCAGACTTTTTGTATTAAGGGGTCAAAATTAAACAATTTGACCTTTGAGAACTCTACCAAATTCTTCCGACAATTTTGGGTCTAAACACTTGAAATTCTAGATATACATTCCTTGGACATGGATCTAACTTAATAACTTCAGTTGAGCTCAAAACAATAAATGTAAAGGGGTAATAATAGGGGTCAAAGTTAACAAAAATTGACCGCTTTTTTTTTTTTTTTGCTCAACATACACCTCCAAATACCCGGGCAACGCCGGGCACACATGCTGGTATATATATATATATATATATATATATATATATATATATATATACATATATATATACATATATATATATATATTAGTGTTGGGACGATTCCAATTCCGATTCTTTACAAATCTCTAAATATTTAACTATAAATTGTTATTTTTCCTTGAGTACCGTAAAAACGCTTATAAACTGTGCATGTATTACTTAAACGCAAAACACAAATGCGGGGAAATCTGTAAGCGACTTTTTTCGTAATGTTCCTGAAAGAATTAAATTTCATTGTTACAATTTAAGATTCATTCTTTTTTTATTACTGAAAACTATAACTTTAATAAAATGTTTTTTGTTAAACAAAAAATACTATATTTCCACCAAGATTCACACAAAATTATAGTTTCATTATATTCTGTGATCATTATTTAGTAAATACTTAAAATTTCATTAAAATTGGTTAATTTGCTGATTTTTTTTAATGAAGTAATGAGAGGGGTTTTAGTCTTTATACATTTTCAGCATCGGTTATTCATTTTGCATATACCTAATATATATCTATTGTTATTAACATCTTTCTCTTTACAGACATATCTATAAAAGTGAACGTGGCTGTGGGTGTGTGTCTGTGTACATTTCCCTACGCAATAGCTCTGTCAATTTTTAGTCTACAGACTCGAAATTTGATATACAGGGTATGGAGATTTGTGAAAATCGATATAATTGGCTTTGGTCAGAAATTTGGCGATTAAGGGGGTCAAAGTTCAACGATTTGACCTTTGATAACTCTACCAAACTCCTCTGACAATTTTGGGTCTATGCGCTTGAAATTTTAGATATAGGTCCGTTGGACATTGATCTAACTTAATAACTTGAGTTGAGCCCAAAACAATAAATCTTAAGGCGTCATAATAGGGGTCAAAGTTAAAAGAAATTGACTGCTTTTTTTTTTTTTTTTGCTCAACATACACCTCCAAATACCCGGGCAATGCCGGGCACCCATGCTAGTACATATATATATATATATATATATATATATATATATATATATATATATATATATATATATACACACATGGTTAAGTATGTATTCATACAAACACACACATATATACTTACACATACATATATACACACACGCATGTATATATTACATAATGTATATGTGTGTGCATATATATATATTTATGTGTGTGTGCATATATATATCTGTGTGTGTGTGCATACATATATATATGTGTGTGTGCGTTCGTATATATATATATATATATATATATATATATATATATATATATATATATATATATATAGTTTTACAGAGAAAACTTCTAAAGAAGGTCAGTGCTCGCAGGGCTGTTTGTCGGTGAACAGCCGGACACTATGTCGCTTTAGCAATGTCCAAAAAACACTCGAAAATAAAATAGAAAAATAAAGTAAATATAAGCCACACAAAAACACGTTAGTGTATTTTGAGCGTTCTTTAGACGTAAAAGATAAAAAGGTCTTCATATATATATTTTTTTATTACGTTATTTAATTTTTTTTTTTTTTTTTTTTTTTTTTTTTTTACTTTACTTTACTATGTATTTTTTTTCTGTAGGGGGTCATTCGTTGGGCAGTTGATTGAAGCTACAGACAGAGTGTTGAACAGGCTGGAATGTCGTATGAAAGAGGAAAATCTGGTAGAATTACCAGACAATGTCTACCCAGGCCGTAGGCTGGAAAAGGGGAGTTTTTATTTTTCTTTCTTTTGACAGGGGAATCGAAAATATAAGCCGTGGACCCCCCCCTCCAAAAAAAAAAAAAACGAAAAAGGAAAAGTTCATAAAACACGTCTTTTCTTGTATGTTTTATTGAAGCCCTTTTTAAGGGTCAAATGAACTCTTAGCGTCTTCTGTTTTTTTTTTAGGGGACTAGAGTCAAAATACAGCACAATCACGGTGAAATACTGATTCTCGCCAGATCATCGAAGCTAAGCAACAATCAGCCTGGCCAGTACAAGATGGGTGACTATTTGGAAAGACTAGGTATTGTATGTATCGCGCCAAGTCGTAGAAATTACCAGCTTAGTATCTGGGTGGATGATGCGTTTAATTCGCGGGTGGGATATACCCGATATGAATCAAGATGAAAATCAAGAGGAAACTATCCTCTTTAATTGTGTCTCCGAGATTACGATGGCTCCACAATTTGGGGAGCCATGATCGCTGTTGCTGTTAATACAGCAGGGCCGCTGCATGCATGCAGGATCAAAAGTTGTTAAAAGGGCAAAGACTGCAAGACGCATATCATTCTTCTTATTATTCTTCAGACTACTGTCCTCATCTTTAGTTTTATTTTCACAGCGTTTCGGTCGATGCAACCTCAGACCATCTTAATGTGCACCTTTTAGAACTCGTCAATCTGCACGAAATTTCGAACGGAATCCTTTATTTAATCCACAAAGTTTACTACTCATCAGTAAAGCTCGAAAGAAATTAATCGCTAATAAAAATTAAAAAATCAAAAATCTTACATATATAAGTGATAAAAACCGTGCATAAAATTGATAAGGGCCCGGTAGTTCCGTGGTAAAACACTAGATTTACTTATCGAGCCGTTGTATGTCCAAGCCCCGTCAATAAAGTCTTGCTATACGGATGAGGATTAAACTCTGAAACATGCATGTATATGGATGACTTACTTTTATGCACGTAATAATTAATAATTAATACATAATATATATATATATATATATATATATTTAATTTTAATATTAAGCATTTTTTTTCTTCCCGAAGTGTCCGTGGTTTAACAATTGAACGGTCTAACATCGTCTATTAGTTCAAATGCCTCTTGGGAGAATATAACTCTCATAACAACAATGCAACTAATAGTTACGAGGGACATACGATTACAATATTATCACGCCGCCTCACCTGCCATACTGTCGAATCGTGTGTTATCTTCGAACATTTAGATAAAAATATCAATTCTAATTAACAACACTTAAATACCACAAAACGAATGTAAAAAAATACTTAAAATCCATGAACCTATTAATATCAAAATGCAAAAACCTACCCTAAATAATGTAAAATTTCAGAATAGTACTAATACACTTAAATGCCTAGCATAACTCTTCTCTTCTCCCTCACATCCACCCGTTCCTGCTACTCATCCTAGAACAGGCATGCTCTCCTCACTTTTTACTACTACATCAACGCCCTCACCGCTGTCAGCTCACGATGAACTTTGCCCGCAGCCGAACTACTATTCCCATAATTCCTTACCAAGACTAACAGACATCCCTTATAATGTGAAGACGATTTTATGAAAAGTTAAAACCTGCGAATGCTTGGACTATAAATCCCTACGTTCGATGTATATACAAACAAGATCATACGAAAAATTGAAAAAATAAGAGTTATTACTATACAGAAGCTTTCTGATTTTTTTAACAATGTCTGCTTGAATTAATATATATATATATAATTATTTTTTTACTATAATAATTAAATACCTACAGACACTAGTGTTTCATCCTTTCGGGATTCTTCAGTGCAGGGTGTCACGATTACTACCAGTCGAACGATTCGAACCCCGCGACACGAGACATCTCTGGCTCGATTAGCGGAGGCCGTATCCATTCGGCTACTATTAACCGTGTGAAATAGCGTTGAATTTTAAACATTTTAATTTAAATGTTCATTACGTCAGATAGACAGTGATCAAATCGTTATATATATATATATATATATATATATATATATATATATATATATATATATATATATATATAATTATAAAACTCAAATGACCTTGTAACAAGTGATTAACCCACTTTCCAGTTTACGCCATCCAGTTACGCATGCGCACATAAATATTAACCCATAACAACGTAAATAAATAAACACAAATCGCTTCTTTTTCAGATTTTGACCTGTGCACTGAAATATTAACGTTATTATTTCGATATTATTATTTAACATGGGAAGAGTGGAGGTGTTTTGCAACTATTCTTTATTACAGCTATACTGTCGCTATTTTCTTACAACTAAACAACTTTAATCCGTTGACAAACACAAGAACAATTGTAGTAAAGCCAAAACTACTACTACTACTACTACTACTATCTATCTATCTATCTATCTATCTATCCATCCCTTTTCCTTCCTTCTTTCTTTCATTTTTTTATTTTTTGTTTGCATTTCAAGATACAAAATAGTTGTATCAGAACGGTGAATTTGTTGACACATTTGCTAATCCGTTTCAATATTAGTTTTATTTTATTTTATTTATTTAGGTTTAATTTTTTTGCTTCAGCTTTTATTAATTTTTTTTTTTTAGATTTTAAGTTTCTATAACTTGGTTGAAGGATTCCAATATGGGTTTTTCATTCTTATATTTCTCTTTGGTAGGTTCATGTGTGTTTTTGGTGCTAAATGACTTTCGTCGACGTTCGATTCGTAGGAAAATCATGTTTAATTTTCGATTTTTGAGCGATTATTCGGAAGAATAGGTAATTTTACACGAATAGGGAGGATTTTCTTTTTCATGTTTGAGTGATCCGTCCGTGATTTTTCATTTTGATATACTTTCATAGAAATGTTTCTGTTATGTCAAAAAAAAAACGTGAATCGACATCTTGCTGCCCAACTCCCTACATAGTACTCCAGTAGCTCATGTATAGTATAGTAGCCCCTAAACTAAAGTGGAGCAATGTGGCTTGTTTAGGGTGAAAAAGTAATATATATATATATATATATATATATATATATATATATATATATATATATATATATAGAGAGAGAGAGAGAGAGAGAGAGAGAGAGAGAGAGAGAGAGAAAATAAATAGAAGGGGGAATGAATCACTCACAGATAGCTATTTCACCGTATCCCGACTCCTCAGCGTAGCTAAATTTGACGTGTATTTTAAACCAAAGATAAAACCCCGGTCGCCTGTGCAATACTTATATTATCTCACACACAACGAACGAATAGATATATTCGTTTTATATTTATATATATATATATTTATTCAAGCAGCAATGCTTTGAGTCAGTGTTAACAGTTATTCTCTTGCTAGAGAGCTCAAACATGGGGCGGTGGGCACACGTAGTCACGTTTCGCAGCTTCACCGTTGCAAAGCATTTTCAGTTATTCAAGCTAGGATTCGAAAGTTGATCGGTTTTACAGCAACCAACATTCTTGCGCATGCGCATTGATGAAAGAGGCAAGTTTCAAACTGGTAATTTAGGAAATCATAAAATTCGCGCAAGAGATGAATCGTATATTTTGTTCATGTCTGTTGGTGATGCTAAAATTTATTTAGATAGTCGAAGATAAGTTAATGTTTCTTTTTAATATCTAATTTATTGTCTATTTGCCGATTTTGTTTTTATTTTCGTGAAAAAATTCCTTTGTTTTTATTTTTATATGCGATGCCGCGCGTCCGAGTAAATATCCGCTCCTGTAGCCGATTGCCTTGGCGCGAGTGTTTTGACAGCAATAGAACGGAACGAAACAATAAAAACAACAACAAAATAAACAAACGAAAAAACAAAACACGAAGAGCCAATCAAAACATGAATAAATATATTTGAAATGTTGTTTGAAACTATTTGCTGTTGCAGCTTCCTGCGAATCAAACCACGAATGCGCAAGCGCACATTGCCAGTATTGAACGGACCCGGAAGCCATTGGTCGGCCATGTTTGTTAATAAGAATCTTTTTAAAAAAAAAAAAAAGATGGAAAAGGAAAAGCGATCAACAATTCCGATGCGAAATGGTAACAATCTAAACAAACCGCTTAAAAAGAGAAGTAAATATTTCTCTTATTGTCTTTGCTGTTTGCTGCGATTATTTTGAAGGGTTTTTCTTTAATACTTTATTGAAATATTTGTTTATTGCTGAAGCTTTCATTTGCGTTTTCCAAACGAGATTTTGCCCCTTGTTTACACACCGCAAGCGTTTGAATAGTAAATTAAGGCTGAAAAATGGACAGAATGAATCGATTTACGGACAGTGGAATATATATGTATATATGTATATATATATATATATATATATATATATATAACTACTTCATTTAATCACATAAATTAATATACGAAAGTATAAATTTATGCGTAAACTTTAAGTATTTACTTAAACAGTGTTCAATATGTAGGTAGAGCTAGGTAATAAGTTATAAAATGTATATGGCGATTAAGCTTCACAGAATATTCCGCGTTTCATCCACGCTAGGATTCATCAGGCTTATCTGATGAGTCCTAGAGTGGATGAAACGCGGAATATTCTGTGTAGCTTAATCGCCATATATATTTTATAACTTTATATATATATATATATATATATAATCATTGTTCAACAAAATCACGTTGACACACAGTTTAAAGTTAGATCACCGAAGGTAAGCAACGTTGATCCTAGTAAATACCGGATGGGTACCAGGGCTGTATGTAGATCCCGTTAGATTACCGAAGTTAAGCAACGTTAACCGGGTTAGTACTAAATGAATGCCCATTTCGGAATTCCTAGTGCTCCATGTGCTCTCTGCTTATCTTGGCATTGTTTCCAATCAGTCTTGGGCTTCTAATTCCCACTAAACCCAAGCAGTGCTTATCCAGGAGAGGTGTGAATAGGGATTGTGCAACCCTTGCCTAAAAATTACGCGGGTAGCTACCCTTAATAGGATATCCTTTGTCTTTTGAGACTGAACGGAGACTGAAAGGAGACATCGCATCGCAGGTAGAATGGATCTCAACACCTCTTTGCAAAGAACTGTAAAAAATATAATTTCCCTGACCAAGATATGCATGCGACTAGGAAACTTCCATGTTTGGGGAAAGCCAGTGCTAACCTCTAAAGGTAAATGCGACTGCATTTATTATATTATGTATTGATACCTATATTCATGAATATATGAATGGTGTTAGAGTTGTAAGAAGTATGGAGAAGCACTATATATATATATATATATATATATATATATATATATATATATATATATATATATATATATTCATCTATGATAGCATCCATTTTTCTATGGGGGCAAGATACTGCAGATAGGGAGATATGCCAATGAACGCACGCATTAACACATATACAGCTACACACACAATCATATGCGTGTATATATATATGTGTGTGTGTGTGTGTGTGTTTGTGTGTGTGTGTGCGTTATATATATATATATATATATATATATATATATATATATATATATATATATATATATATATATATATATATATAAAATTCCTATCCGGAAGGTTCAGATGTCCTCCAGTAATGTTGATATTAAAAAGGGGGGAAACAAATAAACGAGGCAGCCATCGGGAAGAGCCAGAGAATATTAGTTCAGCTTTCGAGTCATGGCTTGATGATGTAAAAGGGCCGTTAATGAGAAAACGAAACAAATGGACGGATACACAGTCGATTGCACCAAGACAAACAAAAGCTAACTTGGCGATCATCTAGCGAGGCAGAGATCAATAGTTAATTTGGAGAGAACTCAAACAAACTGTGTTCATATATATATATATATATATATATATATATGTGTGTCTGTGTGTGTCTGTGTGTGTCTGTGTATATGCACACGCATTTGATATGTTACAAAATAGTCTGGTCTGATGGTGATCCAACTCTGGCAACTAAAATGTCAGTATATCAAACATGTGTATTGCCATCCTTACTCTATGCCTCTGAAACAGCTCGAGGGGTTTCATCAGCACTGCCTTAGCCACATTATTCATTTAAGTTGGATAGTTTTGTCCCTGATACATATGTATTAAATAAGGTCAAAACAACCGGTATTGCTACCATTGTTTTTTAAGAACCAGATGGATTGGGCGGGTCATCTTGTCTTGCTTGATGACTATCGACTCCCAAACTGTTGTTTTATGGTGAGCTCGTTTTGGCGAAACACCCCAGCACCAGGCTAAAAACCTTTTCGTGATAGCATCAAGGAGAGTCTGGTGAGCTTTCATGGTCCTGTTGATAATTGAGAGTTTCTAGAGTACAATTGCAAGCAGTGGAGGGCACTGATATACAGGGGCGCAGAACACTTTGAAACGGCTGAGATAGATCGATCGAAGCTCAAGAGCGCATGTAAGAAACGGCATACCTTGCTGCCCAATCATGGAGATCTTTGGATTTGTGAGGTGTGTGACCGGGCTCTGTTGCCGAAGGCAGGTTTTGTTAATCACATGAAAGTTCTCGAGGAATCGGGTTCTGCTGCTGTTGGTTTAATCCAAACCAATGACCGCTTTCATCGGTATGTCTGCTTGAGGTTGTGAAAAGTCATCCATGGGAACATGGACTTTTAGCGACTGAGGGAGTGGCACTCGTCGGACAGTACGTAACAATCATCATACATATATATATATATATATATATATATATATATATAGAGAGAGAGAGAGAGAGAGAGAGAGAGAGAGAATAATTGACAAAAAGTTATATTCCAAAATGCATGATGTTGACCATCTTATAATGTTTTCCTTTAATTCAGTTGACTTATACAATTCTTGACGGTATCTGATTCGTAGCACAAAATCAATCACTTAATTATTATATCAATCGGTGAATCTATTATGCCCTTAACTCATCAGAAGAAATAGCAACAGTCAATCCGTCAAAGGGAATTGTAGTGTGATTTGACATGATTAAAATCCGAAAATTGGAAGAGAACTTGCAAATGCCTTTTTATATTTCCAAATTTCCAATTTTCGGATTTTAATCATGTCAAATCAATTCCAATCTTTTGGGTTGAATTCTATATTCCAGGGGATTTTCGGCTTTTCCAATACTGTAACTAGTTTGTCGACTGCACTTATTATTATTATTATTATTATTATTATTATTATTATTATTATTATTATTATTATTATTACTATTATCCATTTATTAGGTGTTCTCAAACAGGCCATCACCAACGATCACTCACTAGCAGTGACTTGTGATGTTTCATGGTGCCTGAGTGACAACATGTCTCCACGGGTTTCCAGTACTCTTCACCTCTTTTTTGTATTAATGTAGATGATTTATTGTAGGCGCAACAGTCGTTTACCTTTGAGTTTTCGCTGCCATAAGTATTCTCTGGTGTTAGGGTGGCAAATAGCATTCCCAAGGCCTTACTGCTCTCCGAACTTTGCCAGTGGAGGTCTGGTTAGTACTCTAACTTTCTCCTCGGCCTTCTCGAACTCTTCACGACTCCTCGGGAATGGCGTCATCTAATGTAGTCGCCATCATTTTCTGTGAAGGTGTAGTTAACTCACAGTGTGTCTGTTTCGGTTTTCTTGGTTTCCTGAGGTCATATTATTTCTGTTTTTGTTTTTTGTTTTTTGGGGGATTTTTTGCTTTATTTCTACTGCAGTATTTCATTTTATTTTTAGTGCAGTATTCAATTTTTATTTCTATTGTGGTAGTAATAAAGAGGTGGAGGAGGCCTACGTCGATAGTTTTTTCTTTTTTTTTTAAGGTTTCGCCAGTTTTCATCATTATTGTGTAATGTATAGTCTCAATCTTCCTTTCGATTCAAATTTCTCTTAGTATTTTCCCAGGTTTCTTGGAACTCTTCCTAGTGCTTCTAATAATTATCTGTATTTTACTAAACATTTTGCCAGTTAAAAATAGGAACAAAGTCATAGACGTTGACTTAGGATGGTTGCTTTATGCCAAATTGACGCTTGAATATGATTAAATTTGTTGTCATTTTTTGGCCTGATATACTTATCAGTACCAATCCCTTATTTTGCATTGAACGGATACCATAATACTTAGTCCGTTGCACCTTATTTTTGTGTCCCTAGGAAAGAAGCTTAAAGAAAGACGCAAACATGTTTAAGTAGAAAGAGTGTATTGTACAAGAAAGTGAATGCAAAGAAAGGGCACGTCCCCATAACTCCCCTCTCATCCCTTTACTCCGCAAGGGGTACTTAGTACGTTTATCTTTTTGGACTGATAGCTAAAAGATCCCTGAACTTCCTTTCCTGATCGGCGGCGTTCTGGAGCTGCGTTAGGTGAATCAATGTCCAAAGTGACCTTTTCTTCTTCGTGAGATAAGGAGAACAATCGAAAACATAAAAATAAGAGAAATGCACCCTCAAAGAAATATTGTCAAATTTGATAAAGATGCCAACTATAACCAAATTATAAAGATGTCTATCATATTTAATAAAATATGTCTAAAAAAATACAATGTTCATGGTTTCTCCGTAATCATGATTGAAGAATATAATCTAAACTGATACAATTATGACTATTCATGGTTTCTAAATTGATTAACAATCTTATTCTTGCTTTCTTTTGTACTAGCAGTTCAGACCGGCTTTGTTCGGGCCCTATTGTACTGTTCATAACTTTATGTGCATATGTATATATATTAAAAAGTTTGTCTTATGTCCAAGTAACCTACATCTAAAATTTCAAGTGTTTAGACCCAAAATTGCCGGAGGAGTTTTGTAGAGTCTGCAAAGGTAAACTCTTTACACTTTGACCTCTTGGCAGTTAAACTTTCGTCCCAAAACCGATTAAAAGCTTTCTGCATGTCTGAATACCCTTTATGTAAAAATTTTAATGTTTTAGACCCAAAATTGGCTGAATAGTTTGCTAGAGACCGGAAAGGTTCAATCTTTTGAACTTTGAACCATTTGCAGCCAAATTTGCGGCCAAAAACCGATTTAAAAGCTTGCACTATTTCTGAATACACTTTATGTAAAATTCCAAATGTGTAGGCCAAAAATTGGCAAAGTAATTTGGTAGAGGCCGCAGAGGTCAATTTTTTTTTAATTTGACCCCAATTTTGACCCCTTAACATTTATTGTCTTGAGTTTAAATCAAATTAAAAAGTTTAATCCATGGGCAAGTAACCTACATCTAAAGTTTCAAGTGTTTAAACCCAAAATTATTGGAGGTGTTTGGTAGAGTTTTTAAAGGTTAAAGCGTTAAACTTTGACCTCTTACCAGCTAAATTTCTTGCTAAAAAAACGATTAAAACATTTTCCTAAATCTCAATACCCCTTATGTCAAATTTCGAGTTTATAGACTGAACATTGACAGAATAGTTTGGTAGAGAAATGTACACACACGCACAAACAATTTCACTTTTATTGTACAGGATGGAATGATAAAGTTGTTGCCCTAAAAAACACAACACAACAGAACTGGGAGCATGCCTTTTCCACAAGCGCCGGTTGGAGCTCGGCAAATACTCGACGGATGGTGACGATCAGGCTAGTTTTGGTGCTGTGGGAGATCATGTTTGTGATGCTCTCGACGTATGACCAAAGGAAATAGTCCAGCGGGATCTTGTCTTTAGCAGGGCGACACTTTTATTGTTCTGCCCTATACAAGAGAGTAAATACAAGAAATATTGAATTAGACAATTTTTAGTCTCGCGTTAGGTCGCGATAGTTCCCAACGAGAGTATAAAATCTCACGGTTTTTATAATGATTTAGTCCATACGAGGGCGTGCAATAGGTAATGCCCCTGACCCACTTCCAGTTGTCTGCTCTAGCTGAGATTTTGCATGTGCAATGATTTATATATCTACAGGTTATGTGGCAAATTACAGCTCTGAACTAATTGTGGTTTCTGTTTTACAAGTGTTTGAACTGAGTCAGGTGTGAAATGGAGCCTGTTGAATGTCGAGCAGTGAGCCGGTTTTTGTATTTGAAAGGACGCACGAGATGTTTGATGAATTGAAAGAAACTTATGGTGATAATGCCCCATCATATGACCTTGTAAAACGCTGGCATCATGAATTCAAACATGGCCGGAAGTCTGTGGAAACAGCTCCCAGATCTGGTCACACCCCCCTTCTGCCATTGATGAGGAATCTGTCCGTCAAGTTTAGGCTGCCATTTTGGAAGATCAGCGCATTACTATTCGCCAAAGAGCCCAAGATGTCAAGATTAGTATAGGGTCTGTGGAAACTATCATTCATGACCATTTGCATATGCATAAGGTGTCTGCCAGATGGATTCCCAGGTTGCTCACACCATTCCAGAAGCGAGAACGCGTCGAGTGCTTGAGGATGAATTCGGAGATTTGCCAAGAAGATGAGTCAAGGTTTTCAAAAGAGTGATTACATAGAATGAAACCTGGGTCCATCACTATGATCCAGAGGCCAAAGCCCAGTCAATGCAGTGGAAGCACTTGGACTCACCACCTCCAAAGAAGGCAAGGGTGCAGCCCTTCGCTGGCAAGGCCATGCTCACAGTCTTCTGGGACCAGGACGGAGTAGTGATGACAATTTCCTGGCAAAGAGTACCATAATTACAAGAGCCTATTATGCCTCACTTTTGAGGAAATTAAGGGAAGCTATCAAAATCAAGAGGCGGGGCAAGATCAGTAAAGTACCCCACTTCTGCAGGACAACGCTCCGGTTCACAACTCGCATGTCGCCAGATCAGAAGCACGGGCGTGTGGTTATGAAATCTCCCCCATCCTTCCTACTCTCCTGACCTTGCACCCTCTGACTTTCACCTCTTCCCAGCATTAAGTTGTTTTTGAAAGGAAAGCGTTTCCCAGTTGATGCCGCCTTGATTTCTGAAGTCACGTCGTGGTTGGAGGACCAACCTGGGGTGTTCTAAATGATCTCCAGAGCTGCATCAAACGATGGGAGAAATGCATAATTCTGGGTGATTCATATATAGGGAAAGACTAATAACTGTGCCAAGTTTCGTTGCTCTACCGCTTTGAGAAGTGGGTCAGGGCCATTACTTATTGCACGCTCCTCGTAATTAGTGAATAGATAAATCTCCATTACACTTATTGGAACAAAATTCCATACAAGATTTCACCCAGATCGGCTCAGTAATTTCCGAGAAAACTTCTCGAGTAAATGTGGTATTGTGGTGACTAATCCATATTGATCCCTAACTGTGTACATAACGATTACTATAATACTTGGCTCGCAGCACCTTATCATAAAAAAGATCCATACAACTTTTCAGCCACATCAGCCTAGTCGTTTCCTAGAACAAGTAGAAAAGACGGACATATAGATAAACAGAAATATAATATTGATTGATTTTCTCTATATTTCTTTCATATCAGTACTCAAGCATGGCGCTTTATTCGTATTCTTCTAAACAGTCAGTTATTTGACCACACATTTATTTTTTTTAGCACCAAGATGAACTAATACGTTTATCCCTGTGAAAATAGAGAAAAAAAATGGCGTTAGACATGTTCAATACAGCAATGCCCTCTAGTGTCGTATTCCGCAAAACTTACTTCCACGGCAACCGTTTTATTATTAGATTTTCTACGAGAAGAATAGCCGACTCCAAGACATTTTCATTTTTTTTTTTTTTTTATCAATGGTACTTTTCCTTTTATTTTTACACCTTGTTACTCGTTTACCCCCGCCTCACTTGTCTTCCTTCCTGCCGTGTGTAGCATCATTCGAAGGAAGTCATTTTCAATGTCAACCTGGCTTGTCGGTAGAGCAAGACGTGCCAATACGCCTTTCAGCCTTATGCATCATTAGCGCCTCGATGTATTCCCTCCCTATTATTATTATTATTATTATTATTATTATTATTATTATTATTATTTTTATTATTATTATTATTATTATTATTATTATTATTATTATTATTTTTATTATTATTATTATTGTTATTATTATTGTTATTATTATTATTATTATTATTATTATTATTATTATTATTATTATTATTATTATTGTTATTATTATTGTTATTATTATGTACACACTGAAACTTCTCACACAGGTCATCATCAGGGATGACTCACTGAAAATAACCAGTGGTGCTCCCTGGAGTCTAGATGACAATATGTTTCCCCAGATTCCAAGTATACTTCCCATCGTTTGATAACATTTGCAAGTGAGTTTGCATAATCGCAGCAGCCGTTTACCATTCATTTATCGCTGGAAATAGTTATTGGTCTTAACTAAAATCTGGGTGGAATAAGCCATCAGCAGGTCCCAGTTCTCTTTGCCCCCCTTCAGCAGAGGTCTGATTAGTGATCTCCCTCTTCGGTCGTTTAATCTTTCTTGGAAATTCATGACAGTGTTATTATTTATTTCTTTTATATAAAATGAAAGACACGTGAGACTGTAAAGAATAAAAGAGACAGAAGAAATGGATTCACTTAAGCGATTATTTAGAAACGACTGAAAATGCAGTTACACACAACAGTACATCGATTTCGATAATATTTCCTTATTTTTGCTTTAATTTTCTTATCACTTTGTTTTTCCAACCGAGAGATCTTTTAAAAATTCTAACCGTCACTTTAAGTGCTATTGTTTGGATTTCTTTTGCCCTTGGTTCACCGGGTATATTCGCCAGATAGTTTTTGAAATTCTTTTTCGTTAGCCCGGTTGCTCCTATAATGACTGGTATGATTCATACCTTCATAGTTCATAAAATATATGTAGTAATTAAGCTACACAGTATATCTATCTATCTATCTATCTATATATATATATATATATATATATATATATATATGTGTGTGTGTGTGTGTGTGTGTGTGTGTGTGTGGTCTTGGAAGATTTTACCTTAGAAAATATACAAAAAAAAACTTATTTAAAGTTTATATTTTTATCATTTGCTAGAAAACTATTTAGTCAGTAAGTAATTTTATAACCTTCAATCACTGCATCAACTTGCTCTCTCGAATTCACTATAGTCCTAATGTTAATTTAAGGGCTCATCAGTTGTTTACCATAGAACACTCTGTCGGAGATTTAAAAACAAAGCACTAAATTAAATCATGGCTCCCCATCAGTGTTGATCAAACACCACCTCCTTTAATCTTAAGAAGAAAAAATCTTAAAGATATTAGCTCTAGTTTCCTATTCTTGATTAATTTGGCTAGCCTATTCATGTTATAAAAATTAATTCCTTACCTGTGAGATTCATCTGTTTCCAACTTTAAAATGGAATTATGTATATATATATATATATATATATATATATATATATATATATATATATATATATATATATATATATATATACTAGCAAAAGTACCTGTCGTTGACTGGGTTCAAAAACAGCCTACAGGAAATGGACTCTGATTTATTAAAGTATGATAGGTTATGAAAAGGAAGGGTTTTAAAGAGATAGTTTCAATATTCTGTGGATCTATATTAAAACACCTTGTTAAACTTTGTGACATATTTCCATTCTATGGAGTTCGGGCGCGAACGAACACCCCGTAATTTTATTATACCATATTTCTTCAAACTGAAACATAATTATCAAAGTATACTTATGCAGACAGATATGAAAAGTCTTTATTAAAGTTTGTGGCTATTTCAATTCTATGGAGGCTAGGCACGAACGCAGACCACCCAATTTTATTATACCATCCCTATTAAAGTTAAAACATACTTATAAAAGTATTCTTATGTACATATATATCAAAAACACTTGTAAACGTTGTTTTTTTTTAATTTTTTATTTCCATACTTTGTGGACCAGGCGCGAACGCAGACCCCACAATTTTAATAAACCACCGTTCTTCCAGATCAAACATACCCATTCCTGTGTCTTGATACATCTTCTATCATTATATGTAATCATTTTTTTTAATAGTCAGCCATATAGGAGCCTATTCGTGACCACACACACACACACAAACACACATCAGCTTTATATTATAGAATATATATATATATATATATATATATATATATATATGTATGTATATATATTCTGTGTAGCTTTACACTATTATTTATATGTATATATATGTATATATATATATATGTATATATATGTATATATATGTATAGAGAGAGAGAGAGACAGACAGACAGAGAGAGAGGGGGGAGAGTGATAGAGAATTACGAAAAGTGAGGATCACACTATGAGTTTGTTAACATTCATAATCATATTATATAATGAAATAATTTCCTGTAATTATAGGAGCAACGTGGAAAAAGCAATAGGAGCAACGTGGAAATAGCAATAGGAGCAACGTGGAAATAGCAATAGGAGCAACGTGGAAAAAGAATTTCAAATACTACCTGGAAAATATACTCGATTCACCAAGTGGAAGAGAGATTTAAACAGTTGCATTTAAAGGGACGGTCAGAATCTAACAAACATATTTCGGTTGGAATATAAAGCGGGTGAAGGTTTGGCATCTGGTAGGATGCCCATCCTCAGCTTAATAAACTGATTGCAAAATAAAATTATATATTTTCTAATAAAAGTTTGCGGTGATGTTCACCGCCGTTTTCAAATTGGCTATCGACTAGATTCCGGCATATATACACAGAGTGTCCTAATAAAATGCATGCACTCTTTAAATTATCTTAACTTGTTACATGAATGCGCTATGCCACGTTCCCAAGAGATGTTTAGCAATAAAGAATGCCACTTCCAGCAGGCTGGAGCACTTCCCCACTATCATCATGACGTAAGAGCATATTTTAATAATCACCTACGAAACAGATCCGTAGGACGAAGAGGAAGCATCGAGTACTGTCCATCCTCACCGGATTTGCCCACTTCCCCAATGGATTTTTCTCTTTTGGGGGGTGGGTGAGTGAAGGCATGTTAAACACAGGATTCACGCCACAAAACAATGAATGAGTTGAAAGCAACCATTGAAACAAGATGTGTCAACATACCAATTGAACTGATTAGGAACGTTTTCTATTCAATCAGTGAGCGTTGTCAGCCGTTCATAGACCATAATGGCCAATAATTTGAATACTTTCGATAAGTAGTTGGTTTCTATGTTTTTCAGAGTATTTTGATGTATGAAAATTTTCTTTCTCATAATAACCTAGCCTGGGTGCCCGGCGTTGCCCAGGTGTTTGGAGGTGTGTGTTGAGCAAATAATAATAATAATAATAATAATAATAATAATAATAAATAGTGGTAGTAGTCAGGCAGGCTCGAACCCGTATCGTGAAAGAGGAAAAGAACGTGAAAAAAGTGACATCTTTGCCGTTGCGCCCTTCACCAAATCAGAAGTGACGTAGGTTTAAATTAAGGCTAGTCAATCGAAAAGAGGGGATGAATTTTGAAAATATTGGCGGAAAAAGCGACTCCTCCCTGTAGAAAAGTGCCTAGTTTAGGATGAAGGAATAAATGATTTTGGCCAATTTTTCGATGTTTGTCGTCCAAAGGGTCGAGCTTCAAAATGATACTTATCTCGTGAAATCCGTAACCTCTGTCGAATGTTTTTTGCGAGACATACAAACAAACATACATACATTTAAACAGACATGTGATATGTATATTACAGAATAGCCTGGGCGACCAGCGTTTCCCGG
Organism: Euprymna scolopes; assembly: GCF_053919585.1. Lineage (NCBI taxonomy): Eukaryota > Metazoa > Mollusca > Cephalopoda > Sepiida > Sepiolidae > Euprymna > Euprymna scolopes. The sequence continues at coordinate 23,952,485 of NC_136513.1, read as the reverse complement.
GTGTTTGGAGGTGTGTGTTGAGCAAAAAAAAAAAAAAAACGTGGTAGTAGGATAGAAATTCCGAATCTCCTAATTGCATTCTCAGTAATTACTGCCATCCATAGTTGTCGTCTCACCACTTCTTTTTTTTTTTTTTTTTTTGCCTATATGAATAGTTGGCCGAAACGTTGTGAAACAACAACTAAGAAAGATGAGGATAATATTCCGCAATAAATAATTTAATAAATTCCAATTAAGTAATATAAATATGCATTAATGTTCATCTACCAGTAAAACTAAAATCTATAGATCATCCTCCACAAGTGTCTTTACGTTTGAAATAATATATACACACTAACATGATAATATGAATAAGTTAGTCTAATTAATTTAGAACATAAAACTAGAGCTCTTATCCTGAACATTTTGTGTTCTTTTTTTAAGGGGGGTGGTATTTGATCAACACTGCTAAAGAATCATGACTTAATATATTGTCCTTTTTTTAAGTCCCCAAAACAGCGTTTCATGGTAAACAAATGATAATTCCTGAAAACTTAGGACGATTGTGAATTCGAGAAGCAAGTTGATTCCGCGATTGCGGGAGATTAAATGACTTACTGAGGGCATAATTTTCCAGTGAATGATTAAAAATTAATTATTGAAGTTTTAATAGTTTTTATATAGTTTCAAGGTTAAAATTTCCAATACGCGGCCGCTGCCGAGATTGAGCTTTGTAACGTAATTCAAATCTTGTCGGTAGCAGAATACTTGATGCTTCGCCAGGGCTATCAAGGGTATTTTTATCGCGAAGCAATCACTAGATTCAACGGCTTCAGAGGACCTCATCTAACCTAAGGAGAAGGATAGACTGCGCCAGTTTCTCAATCGGGTATTTTGCCTCGCGGTACATACAGCAGCTCGCCTTCCCAAATGGTCACCCATCTGGTACTGGCCAGGCTCATTGTTGCTTAACTTCGGTGATCTGGTGAGAACCAGTTTGTCAACGTGATTTTCCTACACACACACACACACACACACACACACATATATATATATATTGTGCCAATACACACATATATATATGCATGCATATATATACATACACAAACACACACACACACACACACACACACACACACACATATATATATATATATATATATATATATATATATATATATATATATATATATATAAGAATAGGATACTCACTATGAGAACCATGCTAATTTTTCCAATGACAGTGGTGCTCCGGAATTGTAGCGTCCGTACACGTCGGTATCACCATTGTCATCTCCCTACATGTTTTTATAAGATTATATTTATCTCCTTATATTTTTCATGGAATAAATCTCATTTTTATTCTTTGCAAATATATCAGTCTGTGTCAGCCATTTTAAACGACGGCTTTTCATGTATCAATTCAATTTGTTTTAGTCTTTGTTTATTTTTTTGTTTTTGTGTTTTATTCTCTGACTTCATCCATCGCCCCATTTCATGTGAAGACACTAACATCAAATATAAATGAATAAAAGTACTGCAAAGTGCGGACAAGTTGAAAATGACAAAATAAAAATAAAAATTAAAAAAAACATGCCGAAACCGATTCGAGAGCCAATGGAGGCATGACTGCGAAGCGGCCATCGCTGTCGGTCAACGTCACCGACCACGTAACTTCTTTAAAAAAAAAAAATCAAATAAGATAAAAATTCAAATAAAAAAGAGGGATGAACAAAAACAAAATGGCGTCGACCTCTGTTTCGGGGAAGTCTCAAGACGCTAAACGCCGACCTACACGTAGGTTTGAGTCCCCCCCCCCGGTCTGCACGCGAGAAATCTAATAACGAAAAATCATGAATAATTCTATAAATCAGTCACAACCAGCGAAGAGAGCAGAATACGAACGCCATAATATTTCTTCTTTTTTTTTCACTTCGCCATTTCTTGCCTTTCAATCTTAGTTCTTATCGTTTGGTTTTTTAATGTATAATTCTATAACTGCGAATGAGCATCGCTAGCCACGCACGGGGGAATCACAAATACACTCTCTTATATCGATACAATATTTATGTCTGGGGAAAATGTGTGAGGTTTCTTCAGTTTTCCTTGATTTTATAGTATGAAATAAAGTGGAGGCACAATGTATATAAAGACAGAAAGATAATTTAAAAAAAAAAAAAAGTTCATAGGAAATACGAACTAAACGAGATATTCGTTCGGATCAACGATTATCTTCGATCTTAATCTTTTTCTTAAAATGTTTGTTGATCGAAACTAAACCGGGCACTGTCTTGTTTGATTTTTATTTCTTACTCTGCTAATTCTCTTTTTTTTTCTTCTCCTTTTGAGACCTTTTTTTCCGGGAGATTTTATTTCATGATATATCGTTATGCATAACCTGACTAATCCTCACGAGAATGAAACGTGGAATATTCTATTTAGCTTAATTGCTACATATATTTGCATAACTTACTACCTAGCTCTACCCATGCATTGAGAACTATTGAAGCAAATACTGAAAAATTACATATTCGTATATTAATTGATGTGATTAAATGAAGTAATATATATATATATATATATATATATATATATATATATATATATATATATAAATTCCACATTCAAACAACGTCGCAGCCCACAGGAGCCATAACAATCAACACACCGGAAGTCCAAGACTCGAGTTTCGCCCTCATTTGGACTCATCAGTTATGCACATCCGAACTCAAGATTCGAAACCCGAGCCTCTTACATGTGAGGCAAGCACTCTCCCAACTGAGCAAACGCCCCGCACGCTAGAAATTCTATTAGCCAACACAGATGAAGCAAACCGCGCCGAAAACCAACTGTGAAATGAACCTACTTCGTTTCGACTAATATATATATATATATATATATATATACACACTAGAAATTCTATTAGCCAACACACATGAAGCAATACACACACACACACACACACACACACACACACACACACATATATATATATATATATATATATATATATATATATATATATATATATATATATAATTATATATATATGATCCATGAAAGCGTAAGACGATTGTGAATTCGAGAAGCAAGTTGATTCCGCGATTGCAGGAGAATAAATTACTTATTGACAGCATAATTTTCCAATGAAAGATTAAAAATTCAATTTTTAATTTTTAATAGTTTTTACATAGTTTCACTGGCAGTCAGCTGACCGGTTTCGCCTTTCCTTTATCAAAGCAGTATGGAGGGATTTAATATGGGAAAGTCAAAAATAAAAAATGCATATTTCCGTCGGAATACTATTTCCAACATTCTCATCACACACACGTGGTAAACTTCAATCTAATATAAATACTAGTATTTATATATAGATAATTTAATCGCAACCGAATAAAAAAGCTCAATACGCAATAGAGAGTAGAGCTTATATAAGAGAAAGAAAATTAATGCTGTAAGTTGAAATTTACAATGATTGTAAATTTCAACTTACAGCTTAAAGTGTGTGTGTGTGTGTGTGTGTGTGTGTGTGTGTGTGTGTGTGTGTGTGTGTGTGTGTGTGCATATGATTGCGGCATATTTGAATACACTTTACGGAAAATTTGCTAATGTTAAGACCCAACATTGGCTAAATAGTTTGCTAAAGAGCGCAAATGTCAGTTCTTATGAACTTTGACCCCTTGCCAGTCAAATTTTCGGCTAGATCTGATTAAAAAGCTTGCCCTATATCTGATTACACTTTATGTAAAATTTCAAATGCTCAGACCCAAATTTGACTGAGTAATTTGGTAGAGACCGCAAAGATTAATTTTTTTTTAACTTTGACCCCAATTTTGACCCCATAACGTTTACAGTTTTGGGCTCAAATCAAATTAAAAAGTTTGATCCATGTCGAAGTAACCGACATCTAAAATTTCAATTGTTTAGACCTTAAATTAATGAAAGAGTTTAGTAGAGTTTTAAAAGGAAAACTCGTTGAACTTTGACCCCTTGACAGCCAAATTTGTGTCTGAAAACTAATGAAAAAGATTTTTCGAAATCTCAATACCATTTATGTTAAATCCCGAGTCTGTAGGCTGAAAATTGACATAGTATTTTGTAAGGGAAATGTGCACAGATAGAGAGAGAATTTCACTTATATATATATATATATATATATATATATATATATATATGTGTGTGTGTGTGTGTGTGTGTGTGTGTGTGTGTGTGTGTGTTTGGTTATAATTTTTTTTGGAAAAAAAGATTCTCGCGGAGTTCTTTATTATAAGGAAATATTCCGAAAATAAGAGCGTATTATTTATATTTTTATTTACAGAACTTTTAGATGAGATAACTCATGAGACATGGGTATCTAAAATTGCCCCCTATCATCAGGTTTGAAACCGACGATACCGATGACTTACGTCATCTAAATTTTCTATAAATAAATAAGTATATATATATATATATATATATATATATATATATATATATATATATATATATAGTTGAACCTAATGTAATGATATTTGAATTTCTAGTGTATAAAATCAGAACTTGTTAAGCATCGATGATGATGATGATGATGATGATGATGATGATGATGATGATGATGATGACGACGACGACGACGACGATGATTACGACGATGATTACGACGATGATTACGACGATGATGATGATGATGACGATGGCGATGACGATGATGATGATGATGATGATGATGACGATGACGATGATGATGATGATGCGTAGCAATCGGATTCGTTTAATTTTTTAGAACGTCAGATGCGTCGCTCCTGGGCTATTGCGTCAACTTCTAGTCCTTGAAAGAATGCGTAATGCATGATGGTTTTCTGTTAACGACTCGTACTTTTTTCGGCCGTGTCACAGCCACTGGTGACGTAAACGGATAGGCTGTTTCGACACGGTTTTCTCCCGATGACAGTGTCTAAGTCTTCACAATATTTATATTATATGAATGGGAATGAGTACACCGAGAAATATGTGTTGGCAATAAGAATGCGGCGATGTATGAATAAGTAATGGGCTAGATAGATACACTAATATGTTAAACAGTACTAGTGTATAGCTTGTGTCAAAAATAATGATAAAAATAGTGTTTCGTTAGTGTTCGCACAAATCTATCTATTTATCTATGAAAGTGAAAATGTGTGTGAGGACACTTCTCAACCTATATACTCAAGGAATGTTTGATCTGCAAACTTGGAATTTGGAATATAAGGTATCCACACATGTAGAAACTTTTTAATCGTTTTTTCATTCGAAAAAAGGTCTGCTAAAGGGGTCAAACTTTAAAAATTGGTACTTGGGGGGGGTAATCGGATTTTTATGTGTGTTTATACTGTTGGCATGCGTGAATGGGTCATATGACAGATTCCTTATGTTAAGAATAATTATGTTTAAAAACACTTATAAAATCCGTGGGAAGCTGGTCTAATAGTTACCGTACTTGACTCACTGCCTATTGGTTTTGATTTCGATCTCAGCATAAGTATTTTTTTATTTACAGAAAGTGAACGGCTTGGAAAGAATATAATACTTTTATGCTCATGTTTCAATTTCTTTCTGTTTTTTTTTTTTTATTCATTTTTGGTCCCCCTGACAAAAGGAAGGTGGACCTGTAAATTCACCCTTGTCCGTTTAAAAATATGACTCGTGCGTCACCAAACAGAATCGAAACTAAAGCGTCTAGCTTACGATTTACCTTTTCCTTTAACGTTAATGCCTGAGTTATGAAGAAATGTTTGCTGCAAGGTTAAAAATTTAAATATGAACAAACAGCTACTACGTTACGCATGCATATTCGTAATGCCGTTGTTTCTGACAAATTCCACATTTTTAATTTTCACACTGTTGAACCGATTTCCCCCGGCTAAAATCCAAATATGAAGTTTTGCATGGGTTCAAATACCCCATATATGAAGTTTCATGTCTGGAGACCAACTACTGACAAAGGAGTTTGCTAGGCAAATATCTTAAACAAATATATATATATATATATATATATATATATATATATACATATAAAGCTGAATGTCTGTCTGTGTGTGTCTGTCTGTCTGTGTGTGTGTGTGTGTCTGGTCACGAATATGCTCCTATATGGTTGACTATTTTAAAAAACTGATTACATATAATGATAGAAGATGTATCGAGACACAGGAATGACCATGTTTGATCTGGAAGAACGGTGGTTCATTAAAATTGTAGGGTCGGCGTTCGCGCCTGGTCCACAAAGTATGGAAATAAACACTTTAAAAATTAAAAAAAAACGTTTACAAGTGTTTTTGATATAGATGTACATAAAAATATTTTGATAAGTATGTTTTAACTTAAATAGGGATGGTATAATAAAATTGTGGGGTCAGCGTTCGCGCCTGGCCTCCATAGAATTGAAATAGCCACAAACTTTAATAAAGACTTTTCATATCTATCTGCGTAAGTATACTTTGATAATTATGTTTCAGTTTGAAGAAATATGTTATAATAAAACTATGGGGTGTTCGTTCGCGCCTGACCTCCATAGAATGGAAATATATCACAAAGTTTAACAAGGTTTTTTTAATATAAATCCACAGAATATTGTGATGAGTGTTTCAGTCTGAACAGGTATGGTATAATAAATTATGGGGTTTATCTATTTTATTTTTACTTTCATCATATTTTGCTTTGGTTTTGATACCCCCAAATTCGAAGCTATCTCTTTACAACCTTTCCTTTTCATAACCAAACTCTTTGTCAAGAACTTTGCAGCTAATTCTACCCTTTGCGACCAAGGCCGTCAACCCCCAATATTCCTCCTGTATCAGAAAACACGCTATGTGATATACGTATATCTGTACGTGATGTTGCCAAGCTAATCAAAAACCTTGATTCCAGTAAAGCAACTGGCCCTGACGGTATTCCAATTATAGTACTCAAAAAACTTCAACCAGAACTAGCGCCCATACTTACAAAACTGTTTAAACGTTGTCTTAAGGAGAATAGTTTCCCATCTCCCTGGAACATTTCATCAGTATGCCCTGTATTTAAGAATTCAGGTGATCGCTCATCCCCCTCTCAGTACAGGCCAATAAGTCTCCTGTGCGTCATAGTTGTTGGAATCTGTGTTAAATACAGAAGTAATCAACCATCTCAACAAAAATAACCTTCTTAGTGACACTCAATATGGTTTCCGTTCTGCTAGTTCTACAGCAGATGTGCTTACAGTTATATCTCATAGGATTAGCAAATCTCTCGACGGAGGCCACCTTTCTAGGGCAATTGCTCTTGACATATCTAAGGCCTTTGATAGGCTATGGCATAAAGGTTTACTTCATTAGATCTCTAGCTATGGTATAGCTGGAAATGTATTCTCAATTATTAAATCATTTCTTTCTGATATGTTCTTAAGAGTAGTAGTTGAGGAGCAAAAATCAGAAGCTCACAGTATTAATGCTGGTGTCCCTCAGGGGTCCATCCTGGGCCCAACTCTTTTCCTGATCTACATTAATGATCTTCCAAATCACATCCTTACATCATTTGTAGACATTTATGCTGACGACACTACCATTTATGGTAGCACATCTAAGACAGTAAACGACCAAGTTCTCTCCAATTCTCTCTCCTCTGATCTTGAGCACGTAGTACAATGGGGAAAGGAGTGGCTGGTTACTTTTAATGCATCTAAAACCAAGCTTCTATCTTTACATCATCAACATTCTGATCCACATCTGGCATCAATTGAGATGAATTGCTCTCGTCTTGAGGAGGTCTCAAGTTTTGACAAGCTTCTGGGCTTGACCTTTACTCCTGATCTTGAATAGAACACGTACATCAAATCTGTTGCCAAGGCCGCTGGAAAAATTGTGGGATCTTTCTATCGATCCGGTAAATATCTCACTGCTGATGCAATTCTCTGTCTATATAAGAGCCAGGTACGTCCAAGGATGGAATATTGTTGCCACATCTGGGCAGGAGCTGCTAGAAAGGACTTGTCCTGCCTTGATAGAGTTCAAAATTTACCAAATTTTCATTACTAATGATTACTATATTGTCCAATGTCTACTGTACACTCTTTAACCCTTATCCTTGAGTGGCCTCTTGGCCTTGATAAGTGGTGATGCCATTGTAAAAAAAAAAAAATCATACATTCATAAATCAGAGTCCATTTTCTGTCGGCTGTTTTTGACCCCAGTCAACGACGGGTACTTTTGCTAGTATATATACATATATATATATATATATATATATATATATATATATATATATATATATATATATATATATATATATATATAATGTTTTTTTTACTATAATAATTAAATACCTACAGACACTAGTGTTTCATCCTTTCGGGTATCGTCAGTGCAGTCTGTCATGATTAACACCAGTCGAACGATTAAAACTCGGCAACACGATACATCTCTGGCTCGATTAGCAAAGACTATATCAATTCGGCTACCATTAACCGCGAGAAATAACGTTGAATTTAAACATTTTAATTTTAAATGTTCTTTACGTCAGTCAGGCAGTGATCTAATCGTTATACGATGCTTTATGCATAAGAGCTAAATTAACCGACTTTAATTCAACTGAAAGTGCTCAACGATAAGAAACGAATTTCTTAAAGGTGTTGTCATAATTATTTTTTCATTATAATAATTAAATACCTACAGACACTAGTGTTTCATCCTTTCGGGAATCTTCAGTGCAGGGTGTCACGATTAACAACAGTTGAACGTTTCGAACTCGGCAACACGAGACATCTCTGGCTCGATTAGCAAAAACCGTATCTAATTCGGCTACCATTAACGGCGTGAAATAACGTTGAATTTAAACATTTTAATTTTAAATGTTCTTTACGTCAGTCAGACAGTGATCGAATCGTTCTATGATGATCTATACATAAGAGCTAAATTGGCCGATTTAATTCAACTGAATTATATATATATATTTATATATATACATTAATACATATAGAAAAGGTTTTTGTTTGCTATAATATTTTACGCCAATATTACGCAAGTATAAATCATGTAGAATATCTGCATGAATATAATTCCATGTAATAGTTAACTAAAGATAAGAAAACCGAAAAAAAAACTAATAGGAAATTTATTACAATGAATGTTTAAAAGAAAATGAAAATTAACTAGATCTTTTGCTAGTGAATGCAATTCAACGACCCATGTATGAGAAAGTTGTATTTTCTTATAAAATAAATGGAACAAAATGATTTTATTATGAATATCTATACATAAAAAAATTATAGAAATATAGATATATACTACAGAGGTATATTTCAATATCATTTTCCAAATTGCCACAATAAATGAAGCTCAATAAAAATGAATTTACATTGCCAAAGATTATATATATATATATATATATATATATATATATATATATATATATATATAATAAAATAAAAATTACAATTAAATTTACCAAAATGACCCAAGATGGTAAAATTAAAGCATATTATAAATATTAAAGAATTAATATTTATAAAATTATCTCAACCAGATGTAAAAGCTTTTCAGATTAAATATGTTTTTAACTCATTTCAAAGTGTTTTTAACATATTTTATGAACTGTTTGCTATTTTCTAAGCCATGACTCCGATTCAAATTTCACCCATTCTTTTGTCAAATATTTTGGGAATTTTTCCTAATGCTTCTAATATTTAGGGTGTTATCGACTTTATTCATATTCTATATCACTTTAAGCTCTTTGGCTAGCTGTATGTAGTTGCTCCGATTCTCAGTCTCTTTGATATTTGCCCTGTGGTCTGCTGGAACAGCGAAATCTACGATTTGTCATGCCTTTCCTTTCGTGCTTATTATTACGGCATTCGGAACATTATTATTATTATTATTATTATTATTATTATTATTATTATTATTATTGTTGTTGTTGTTGTTGTTGTTGTTGTTGTTGTTGTTGTAATTATTATTTTTTTGATAAGATAAAGTACGCATCAGCTACACTTAAAAGCCAAATCACAACGAAATATCAAGGAAATATCAAGGAAATATCAAGGAAAATAAAAAAAATATTTTACTTGCTTCAAATTTACAATTTAAATGTATTTCGAAGCTAAACTCCATTTTCAGTATGTTTTTTCTTTCTTTTTTCTTCTTCTTTACTGCCATGTTATAATGTTGGAGAAAAAAAAACAGTCTTTTTGTAAAGATCCGTGTGTTGTTTTTAGCGGTTGTATTTTGAAATATTAAACCTAACGTCATCTATATCACACCCTTGACATTATTATTATTATTATCATTATTATTATTATTATTATTATTATTATTATTATTATTATTATTATTATTATCATTATTATTATTATTATTATTAATATTATTATTATTATTATTATCATTATTATTGTTGTTGTTGCTGTTGTTGCTGTTGCTGTTGTTGTTGTTGTTATTATTATTATTTTTTTTTTTTTTTACTGCCTAGGAGTAGTCACACAGACCATCTTCAAATATTTCTTTCTGAGAACAACTTGTGGTGTTATCTGGAGTCTGAATGACAACAAGTCTCCTCTGTTTTTCCAATACTCTCCACCACTTTCGATAAACTTTGCAGATGAATTTGCGTTATTCCAACGGCCGCTTACTATCCATTTCTAGTTGGCAGCGACCATTGATCATCTCTGGAATTTGGGTGCTTGGACGAGTTTATCTATTTGTATATCCATGTCCAATATAATCTTGTGACTTTCATTTTCCAGTACTGCTGTCGGCTTGTGCTTGTACCATTTATCTGGGTGTTGATGATGTTATTAGCATAATTGTCAGGGTACTGTCTTTCCCACTTGATAGTGTCTATTTTTATATTTTTTGGCGTTCACTTATGTGGTTTATTGTTTCGTCTCTTTATCCGCGGAGTGTGTACTTGCTGTTTTTTGTGTGTTGTCGATCCTTGTTTTCATATAGTTAGTTCTAATTGCGTTATTTTGTTGATAATGTGGGACCGATTAGATTGACAACTTTTTTAGACCCTATCTAAAAGGGAGAGACTAGCGGTAGATGAACCAGCCCAGATGTGGCAACAATACTCCATGCATAGGCGAATAGTGGCCTTGTAGGTGTACAGGATGCTCTCAGGTGTGAGTAGTCTTCTAGCTCCATGGAGAGAACCCACCTTCTTTGCAGTAGCCTTTACATTGTCCTCTATGTATTTGTTCCCGTCCATATTGCCCGTAAATGTTAGGCCGAGGAGTTTGAAGGTAGATTTCTCAGATAGATTGCTATTTGTCATGGATATAGGCGGTTGAGAGACGTTTTGTAATTGTTAAAGGAGAGCAGCTTAGTTTTACTAGCATTAAATGTTACCATCCATTTTCAGCCCCATTCCCCTATAGTCTAGAGGTCATTTTCTAACAATTCTACCATTGTCTTAGATTTATGTGCATCTGTTCTTCCCTAATGCATGTTATAGAGTGTTGTATCATCAGCAAATATAGACATCTCGGACACAATGTTATCAGGCAGGTCGTTTATGAATATCAGGAATAATAATGATCCAAGGACCGACCCCTGAGGCAATCCCGCATTAATGTTATGCTGCTTGGATGTACGTCCGTCAATGACAACCTGTATGCTTCTATTGTCTAAAAGGGATCTAGTTATATTTAGTATATGTCCAGTTATACCGTACGATTTAATTTTCATTAGCAGCCCTCTGTGCCAGACTCCGTCAAAGGCCTTGGATATATCAATAATGATTTTATTACTGATCAAGCTCAACGCTTCTTCTTCTTCTGCTTCTTCTTCTTCTTCTTCTTATTATTATTATTATTATTATTATTATTCTTTTTCTTCTTCTTCGTCTTCTTCTTATTCTTCTTCTTATTGTTGTTGTTGTTGTTGTTGTTATTTTTATTATTACTGGCTAGGAGTTTTCACACTCGCCGGCAATCATAAATTCTCTTTCAGAAAGCCTGCGGTTTCCCTAGAGTCTGAGTGACATCAAGCCTCTCCAGATTTAGAGTATTCACTGCTTCTTTCGATGAGGTTTGCAAATTAGTTTGCGTTATCGGAATAGCCGTTTAGCGTGATTTCTCGGTTGTAGTGACCTTTAGTTTTCACTTGCGTTTCAATGGCAATAAGCCTCCCCAATGTCCTAGTTTTCATTTTGTCCCTGTCCAGTGAAGGTTTGGCTGGTGCTTTCCCTTAACGGTCTTTCCATTCTCATTGATTATTTGGTGTGGCGCCAGTTTAAAGTGACACTTTTATTATTATTATTATTATTATTATTATTATTATTATTATTATTATTGTCAGCAGCAGCATCAGATACTCCTATCCATTCCATTTCCAGAACGAACAGCCACTCGAAGACTCGTTGAGCATTAACCTTCTGGCCATCGTCTCCTTTACCTAAGGACATTCAATCAATCAATGCTTGTTCCGTTCATGACAAAATACCAACAATAGGAAACGCCATTGCACAACGCACGTTTACTGGAAGTGGATTACGATAACTTGCCTTTCTTTCGGCCGACAGTTTCTTTTCTTCTCTACTCGTCGTCCGTTCTCTTGTCACATTGTTTGACCGGGGAGAAGAAACCCTACGAATGGCCATTGTGTCACGAGGCCGTACAGAGGCAGGAAAACATTGGCACAGGAGAGTCGCGTTACCGGTTAAATATGGCGGCCATTAAAGGAATATCTGCGGAGAATTGGCGGGAAGAAGCCATTGGAAATAGGAAAGGACAAAAATTAAGAAGATAAATTTGAGAAAGAAAAAACTCAAGTTTGAAATAAAAAGGTATATAGATAATGATATACAGCACTGTCCTCACAACAATGCACACCCACCCACACACACAGACACACACACACATATATATATATGTATATATATACAAACACATGCATACACCCACATATATATATATATATACACATATATGTCTGAGTATAGAGAGTCTTATTACATATGCAGTGAAAGCACTTGTAAATAGAACAGTTGTGTAATATCATAATGACTATATATATATATATATATATACATATATATATATACATATATATATACACATGTATATATGTATATATATATATATATATATATATATATAATTACGGTTCTCATGTTGGTAAATTATTTCTTAAATATAAGCCAGCGTTTGTGTTAGTCATTGTTGATATTCTTATAACATCAGTTGTGAATGCGGAAGTGCTATTTCCGCCTTCCTGTTTTCCATCACTTAAAAAGATGAATCATAAATGTTTTAAACTACTTTTGGAAACACTAGTTTTACCATTCTTTTTCTACATAGAACTGTTTAGATTTTGGAGAGTCTACATATAAGAATAAATGAGCTCTTAGAACCAGATTTAAATATCCATCTTTTAGCATCTCTAATCGTAGAATATCCGTTTTTAGCGTAATTGTTGTTGTTCCTAGGTTAAACAACGCAGCATTTAGTCCATATGCCTCAAATCTATCTTAGTGATCGTCATAAGCTCAATAATCTCCACTTTTCTAGTTTGTCCAATTGAGAAATCGGCTGCAGATTAAAATGTAAGTAGAAAACGGTACGAATGACTGTGCAAAAGCACCAAAACACCAGCAATGTTCATGATGCTCCTAAATCTGGTCGTCCTTTTTTTTTTTTTACATAGGCATCACCACATTATCAAGACCAAGAGGCCACTCAAGGATAAGGGTTAAAGAGGGTACAGTAGAAATTGGGCAATATAGTAATCATTAGTAAGGAAAATTTGGTAAATTTGATAACTTATATGGAACGGCTCATCAAGAACTTATTTACGTTAGACTTAAAGACAACCATGTTGTAGTCAGCCGGAAAGCAGGAAAACGGAAGACAATTCCACAGGCGTGCAGTTCTAAGAAAGAAGCTTTGTTCATGGAATCTACATTTAGGTTTAGGCACAGATAAAGAGTGGGGGAATTATTGATAGTGTTTACAGCTAGACGAGTGTTTCTTGTGAAAGTTTGGCGAGGGGGGACCATAGATTGAAGCTCAGTCGAACACTTTCCATGAAAATAATGATACATCAGAGACAAACTCGCAACATCTCTTCTGTGAGATAGAGGTTGCAGCGAAGAGAAAAGGACATCTCCTACGAGGCTACGAAGTCTATTTTGAACTTTATCAAGGCAGAACAAGTCCTTTCTAGCAGCTCCTGCCCAGATGTGGCAACAGTATTCCATCCTTGAGTTGCTTTTATATTCCCTGTAAAAAGTATCAAGATCCACGGCCTCATAAACAGATTTGAAACAGCTCCCCAAATGCAATAACAGTTAAATCTTGTCAAAAATTGCCCCCTTTCTACAGTTAAGAACAGATTGAATCAATTTTATTTACGATGCTGTGTTCCAAGACGCAAGCCAATGATTTCTGTAAAGAACAGAAAGTGTCGCCTGAACCTTGTCAGATGCAATGAAGATCATGACTCTTTATATTGGATGGAAATGATTTATAGCAACGAAAGCATGTTCAATAGTCTTGGCAGTGATCGTAGGCAGTATGTCTGTCGAAGCAAGAACGAAGAATTTAATGCTAAGTGCACAGTTTCAACGTCGCCATTTAAATATACCACCAGTCAAAGACGCGTGATAACATTTTTAGAGGAGTATTTTTATGAAATGGAAACTTTCTCAGGGTAGCAGAAAAGTTCGCTAAAGTGATAAAATGTACGCATTTTGATGAGGAACTTTACGTTTGTTGAAATAAAGCAACATCCGACTGACTAGGGACGTCTATAAAAACAATGTAAAGAAAAGCATAATGTTTTCTGGCATATTTCACCCCCGGTGGTCCTCTTCGTTTCGACTAGCGTTTTCTAATAATTTTAATTAATACCGCTGCATGTATTCTTTGTCTTGTTAAATAAATTTTGCAACTAAGATGGTTAAAAGATTAAGGTTAGGGTTAGGGTTAGGGTTAGGGTTTTTGTATAATTAGTTATGAATAGATTTCGTTACACGTATACGAGGTGCCTTCTATAAGTTGGTTGGTTGGTTGTTTTTGTTTTACGGCATATCAACCCTTTTCGGGTTATTTAATGCCGAATCCAAAGATTTTGAAGAAAAATTTTTTAATAGAATATATTTGCTGTTTTCACGTCGGTTTCTATTTAACCCATAGTTGGGACCCTAACAGGTACTACCACTCCGGATCAGAGTGGGCCTGGGAGCAATGGTAATTAAAGGGTGGCTCCACACTCCCCAAAGCCCACAAGCTGGGGCCTCACAACTGGATATAGTTTAGGGTCATATCTAGGACCCCCATTGAGGGACTTTTACCCTCTGCAGGGGAGGGGGCAGTCGGCGTATTTTAATGCCCCACCGACAGGACCGCCTTCAATAAGATTCCAGACTTTTTCGTATGGGCACTTGTATTGAAATTACACATGAAATTCTATTCCCCGTTCAAATAATCTCCTTCGTCTTCAATGCACTTGTTTCCAACAGCTTCTGGAATATCCCATAGAAAGTCCTCTTGTGTGAGCGTGTCAATAGCTCTTGTCACAGCCTCTTTCATCTCCTCAATTGTCTTATGACGATAGCCTCTAAGGTTTTCCCTGAGCTTAGGGAATAGCAAAAAGTCACAGAAGGCAAGGTCTTGACTATACGAAGGATGAGGAGCTGTCTTGATGCCTATGTTAGTTAAATAATCTGTGATAAGAAAGGAGTTGCTGACGAGTGCATTCTCGCAAATCTCCACATCTTCAGTTCGTCGCGAACAATTGCGTATTCAGTTCCCACACTGTCATCAAACTTTGCACTTATTGTCTCTCTAGTCTTCTTTATTTTACCAATCAACATTGGTGTTCTGATTTTCTTACTCTTCTCACACCTCTCATCATCCCTAAAAGACTCCCTGCCTTCCTTGAATTTCTGATGTCATTTAAAAACTTGTGCTCAATCCATGCAAGATGGTCCAAATTTCAGTCTGAAGAATTCCATATGTTTCTGTGGCATTTTTCCAAGTTCAAAACAGAATTTTATTGCATATCGTTCTTCTAAAGTGTCCTCACGTCCAGATCGCATTTTTGAAATACACCTGCTATGATAAGCAAGCTTTAGTAGGGTGTATTCCAATCCCTGTTGTAGTTGTTCAAGTGAACCTCAAATCATAAAATCAGTCAGCCATCTCATAAGATGCATAGCAATAGCATACTGAATTTTCAAGTCTACAACAATTGTAAGTGCTTGCATAAAAAGGCTTATATAAAATGGCTTATATAAAATAGCTTATATAAAATGGCTTATATAAAATGGCTTATATAAAATAGCTTATATAAAATGGCTTATATAAAATAGCTTATATAAAATGGCTTATATAAAATGGCTTATATAAAATAGCTTATATAAAATGGCTTATATAAAATGGCTAGAAACTTATTGAAAGTATGTCGTACATCAATAGATAGATAAATCAATATAACTACATACATACATGCATATATATATATATACACACATATACATATATATACATATATATATACACACATATACATATATATACACATATACATATATATATATATATATATATATATATATAAATGTGAATAAAAACAGTCATTTCTTTTTACATTCAATTTTTTTAATATATAACATCTGCTTATTTTTTAAGGAGTTTATTCGTGTCACTTTTTTGTGACTCGTCTACGATGATGCACTAGATAATCATAGTTTAATTTGGTTGTGTGTGTGTGTAAGGGGAGGTTCTTATACCGAGTCTTCTCTGGCTTTGTGTCATACTTTCAGCGAGCAACGCTGATACATGGATACTTAGTAATTCCAAAAGAATATTTAATCATATTTCTCTTACTTAATATTTCTTTATCTCCTCGGGCAACACCGAGAAACGGGTCCTGCTAGCATATATATTTGTTTTCCAAATTGTACCCCAGAATCCAACGACAATAAGTTATACAATTATGCAGTTCTTTCTCACCTCAGACCCTAGAAGCTAAAATTATGCCATTTCTTTTTTCTTTTTTTTTTTTTCGCGTGTCTATGAAGAAAAAAACGTCTTGTGAAAGCATTAAAAACTATAGCATTAATATGGACAATATAGAAAGTGAATAAAACAAAACAATAGTAAATGTGTTCGCGTCGAGCCTGCAAGTTCTTACCAGTCCAAGAATGGCAGAATATCATCCATAAATGCAGAGGATGGCAATTAATTATTTTACAGAACAAGGAAAAGTCTGCAAATAATTCAGCAACAACCATTGGCTAAAACAAATGTCTACAAAGAACGCAGGAACCGCCAATATTTTTCACCTTTTTTTCTTTTTAAAGGAAGTAATAGTAGTGCAGTAGTTAATGGGAAGTGGTGCGGTAACGCTGTGCCGTGTTCGATTTTTGTCGGGGCTATTACATTAGTTCCATTAATATTGTGACAAAGATACGAACCCATATCCATCTATTTATCTTCCTATTGACTCGGAAACGGCTAGACCGTTTTTTTTGTTGTTTTTTTTTCGAAATTTCACAGAATAGTACTTGATGTGTCTGAGAGTGTTCTTACTCACATTCACCGCTTACACGGCATGTCACCAATTGGACGCTACTGTTTGCGTAAAAAAGATTAACAAGATGTTAGTTTGCATTACATTTGAACTTCTGCATATTAGTACAGTAAGAGAAGCAGGTAGCAAGAAGGGAATTCCAAAGTCCAGCTTTTCGAGTGAAGAAACTGTTAGAGTAGAAATCTCTCTGGGATTGAGGGACCTCAACGATGAAAGGTTGTGATTTTATTGTTAAGCGAGTGTGCCGGGAATATATACGTCGAGGGGGTACAAGTGCAACGAGTTTATCAGAGCACATTTTATTAAAATACTTGTGAAGAGTGCGGGAAATTATTGATAGTGTTTTAAGCTAGACGAGTGTTACTCGTGCAAGTTTGGCAAGGCGACATAGATTGGAGCTCAGACGAGCACGTGCCATGAAAATAACGATAAAGACGAGGAAGGCTGGCAACGTCTCTTCTATGAGAAAGAGGTTGCAAGGAAGAGAAAAGGGCACTCCCCACTAGGTTACGAAGTCTACTTTGAACTCTCTCAAGGCAGGATATACTTACTAGCAGCTCCTGCCCAGACGTGGCAACTGTAATCCATCCTTGGACGTATCTGGCTCTTATATAGGTAGAGAATTACATCATCAGTGAGATATCTACTAGATCTTTATGAAACTTATCATATGAGTTCTACTCAATCAACCCTTTTGGGTTGTGTTTGATTTAAGGAGTTTACCTTACTCCTTGTTACTTCCTTCACGCACGTCACATCCTCCATTTTTATACTTATATTTGAATATTCGAGTGAGTGTCATTTTCATAATGTTTCCGTCACTGTAACCTCCGACCTTCTTGAGGTGTATCATGATCTTGTTCGGTTAGTCATAACCGGATAGCGGTCCTTATAAGCAATTATACGCGGCGGCCAACTTAAGAGTAGCCCAGAAAATGTGTAAATAGGAGAAATAGTCATTTATTGTAAAAAAATGCCTGTAGTGTTATAAAAAAATGCTGGAAGTGCTCCCCGTTTACATCTATGCATTTCTGGCCACGTTTAACAACATTTGCATATACGGCCTGTAGATCTTCTCTGGTGATTCTCCTGATAGGTTGGTAATGTTCTCCTGTAATTAGTCTAGACTCAGAGGATTATTTGCATAAACTTTTTGTTTTAAAGTCCCCTAAGATAAAAATCAGACGATGATACGTCCGGGGAACGTGGTGGCCATTACCCTTTGCTTACTTATTGTTTTCTCTTTCATAAACATGTCATGAACTCGTGTCAGTGATATGTGAGACTGTGGTATGTAGCGCTATATTGTTGAAAAAAGAATTGCATTTCGTCTTGTGGTGTCAGTTGGTCGGTAAGAAAAATAAAAGATATATGGGGCTACTTTTATGAGGGCCACCTAATCTGAAAATATTGATTAAAGAATGATTAGAGTGATCGAGCTACTTTTAAGTGGGCCAGACTGTTTTTGTTTTTTGTTTGTTTGTTTTCGATCTGACACACTGAGTATTGAACCTTCAACCTTTAGAAAATATTTTTAGAATTGATTTTTTTTTTCAAGTATTCTAACCACTGCTCCACGGGTCCGTGCAGTGTGAAAAAGGTTGGAGGTGACAACGACCAAAACGTTGTGACAATGACACTGAAGATGAGAACAGTAGTCTGAAGAAACCAAATAATACGATTAATATTTGAAGTCTCAGCAGTATTAATTTTATTTATTGCGGACTATTTTCCTCATCTTTTCTTAGTTGTTTCACGAAGACTTATATATATATATATATATATATATATATATGTATATATATATATATATATATATATATATATATATATATATATATATGCATATACATATATATGCATATATATATGCATATATATATACATATATATAAACTTATATATATACATATATATATATATATATATATATATATATATATATATATGATAAAATATACTTTAGTTCTGGGATAGGGTTCCGATTGTCATACTGTCATTTTCAAATGAACTTAGTAACTCGCGTATCTCGGTCTTAACTATTTATGCACCATGTGCGCATGTGCGATTAAATGACAATATCATATTCCAAAAATAAAGTCAACTGATCAAGTGACTGTATTTTTAAATAAGAAAATCAAATTTTATGAGTAAATGAGAAGCGACTGCCTCACGTTGCTACTTTGAAAATAATCTGAAGAATCAAAGAGATATAACTGTTGCAAGATTTTTGATATCTCAATCACCTCCACCCTTGTATTATTTAGACGAATCGAACAATTTTTATCATCCGGAGTGTTTTCTGCACGTTACGATTTATGTAGATAATCTGACAAAAACACACAGACACACACAGACATTCACGTACACACATAAATAAATAATAAAAAATGTACTTGGCTTTAACATTTTACTGCAGATTAAATTGAAATTCGTCAGATGTTAAAGTACCCATGTTTTTTCAAGAAAAGGGGGGGGTAGCTCTGCACTGCAAGGTTTCGAATTTTGGAATCTAGTTGAAAGTAAGTAACACGAATTATAAAGAGAATCTAATTATCAAGGAATCATAGGGGCATGATTTTTAACTTATGATAATTAAATGTTTAATTAAAACCATTAATCAATTAAAAGTTCTTAGAAACATGATATTTACGAAACTAAGAAGTTACTGGTTTCAGTATTGCTAATCGCGTATTATCATTTTAATTTTTAATTTTTGATATATTATCATTATGATTGATAGGAGATTTAAAAAAAAAAAGGAGGAAAATACAAGAAAAAGGGGGAAAAGAAGGGAAGAGGAAAAAAGGAGGAAAATGGGAAAGGGGAGAAAAAATCGAAGTTGTTAAAAATTCGAAACCATAAAGTGCAGAGTTACCTCCTTTTTTCTAAACAATTGTCCGATGAATAAAAAATAATACCTCAGCTTTATAATTCAGAACTGTACCTTCACTCTTGTCCAATGAATAATATTTCTTCTGTGTGCATTAAAAGAAAGTGGTGCTTTTTTCCTTGGCCTAATAATAGGCATTCTTGTCTCTGTACTCGCCGTAAATAGGTGTATAAATTATATGGCAACGTAATACGTCTTTATACTTCTACATAAGTATAATAAACAATATTAATACGTCTATTATAATGATAATAATTTTTATTATTATTATTATTATTATTATTATTATTATTGTTGTTGTTGTTGTAACTTTAACTTCCCGCCGCAAAAAAAGAAAACAGAACAAAAGCCTGCATTAACTGGCACCATATCAAATACTTGAAGACAGTCAAGGCAGATAGAAAAACCGAGGTGAGAAGCACTAACCACATCTGAACTGGATAAGTGCAAAGAGTACTAAGGCATTGATGAGGCTTATTGCTACCGAAATTCTAGTGACAACCAATGGTCGGTTATAACGGGAAATAAATGGTAAACGGTTGTGTCAATAGCACAAATTAATTTGCAAAGCTTATCGAAGAAGGTGGGGAGTGCTTGGAAAACGGAGAAGACTTGTTAACACTCAGACTCCCGGAAACATCACGATTATTCAACATAACACGAGCAAAGAGAAATAAGTTTTAATAGAAACATGTATGGGTTACGCCAGATTGCCGTGTTAGTAATAATATAAAAAGAAAGAGCCTATATGATACTAAAGAAGTAAAGTGAATAATTATTGTTAGTTATGCAAGTAATGTACGGTATAATCGCGTTGATACACCGTTAGATAAAATAAAATATGCATCAAGTGCGCTTGAAAGCCAAATCACAACGTAATATAAGGAAAATAAACAAATATTTTACTTGTTTGAAATTTATCACAAATATATTTCCCAGGTATACTCCATCTTCAGTGTGTTGTTTTGTTTCTTTTTTTTTCTTTGCTTCTTCCTTGCCATGAACTCTCATTCTTGACGTTATTCTCGCGTTACCTACGTACAGTTAAAACATGTCAAAATACAACCGCCAGATACAACGTGTGGCTCCTTATAAACGGACTTCTTTTCAAACTTTACAACATGGCAAGGGAGAAGAAAAGGGAAACAAACAAAACAACACACTGAAGATGGAGTCTACCTCTGAAATATATTTGTGATAAATTTCAAACAAGTAAAATATTTGTTTATTTTCCTAATATTACGTTGTGATTTGGCTTTCAAGCGCACTTGACGCGTATTTTATTTTATTCAAATTAAAACAACGTTTCTATATGGACTCTCATTCATGACCTTACACCGTTAGATAACCGCAGTTCAACGGTGCTGAGCCTGGTCAGTAGGAAATGGATCAAATGAGAGCATATACAAGTGCTGTATATTCTCCCCGTTTACGGGGTGCCTTCAATAAGTTTCCAGACTTTTTTTGTACAAGCATAAAAATTGTCGTAGGTTAAAATGTCGTATGCCTAAACCTAAACGTAGACTCTATGAACAAAGCATCTTTCATATAACTGCCCACTTCTGGAACTCTCTTCAGTTTACCTGCTTTCCAGCTGACTACAGTATGGCCGTCGTCAAGTCCAATGTAAACAAGTTCTTGATGAGCCATTCCCCTTAAGTAATCCAATTTATCAGATTTACACGTCTAACGATTACTATGATATTGTCCCTTTGACCACAGTACACTCTTTAAATCTTATCCTCGAGTGGCCTCTGGGCCTTGATAAGTGGTGATTTCTTTGTAAAAAAAAATAAGGCTCTTGAAAATTCAGTATCTTCTTACTATACATGAGATGATTGGCCCATTTTTTATGATTTCAGGTCCAAATGAACAGCTGCACTATGAATTGGAATACACCCTACTTTGTTTTACATGGGAGTCACCGCTTATCAAGGCCCGGAAGCAACTCGGGGATAAGCGTTATTGCGTGTACAGTAATCAATGGTATAATATCGTAGTAATCGTTAGTAATGGAGATTTAATAAAGTGTTTAAATTAAGGGGGCGGGTTATCAGGAATTTGTTTATGTTGGACTTGAAGACATCCATGTTT
>NC_136513.1:23905000-23925000 GCF_053919585.1 Euprymna scolopes | reverse complement strand
CTAATGATTCCCGCCCAAAACATGATGCCTCCACCCCGCTTGTTGATTTAGAATTATTTAATTCGCCTGTGTTAAACGGGATGAAGTATTTTCCGAATTTGCAATTCTCAATGCCCAAACAGAGAGATTTTCACCAGTCTCTGAAATTAAAGTAAGAGATTTAAAAGCAAAATCAAATTACCTTTTTCCCACAGCTATACAAGTACACAAGGATCCCATTCAGAATTTAAATGTCGCAAAGAACGTTACGTATTTACATCAACTGTGTTGATTTTCGCTGTGTTGACTTGTGGTACACATTATGTTATAGATCGCCATCTTTGGTTATAATCAGCTAACGTACTTCCTAACTTCTGCCGTGGCTGCTACCGGAAGCACTGACAATGCAAATCAGTGCCTTCGCTTTTTTTTTTCTCTTAAGCCTATATCTCCCCTGTGCATATATTCTTCTTTTATTGCGCTTTTCTAATCTTTTCTTTTGTAGTAAGCATTGAAAGGTTTTGGCGGTCTTATTTTAATCAAGAATTATTGAAATTAGATTTATGTTTTTTAAAGAATTATTTTAAAAAAAAACGCATTGCGCTCTTTTTTAATTATTAGAAATGCTTCTTTTCTTTTAAATCGGTTAAAACTTTTTGGGGAACGTTATGTATTGGATACATTTTTTTTTACGATGTTTGAAATCTTTTAATTTGGATTTCATGAATTTTATTGTTTTTTATACTTTCATAAAAAATATTTTATTTATTTCAATAAATCGTTTCATAATAGAAATACCGAAAAACAATAAAAGTGAGTTGTCTTATCACCGCTTCCGGTAGCAGTCACGACGGAAGATAGGAAGTACGTAAGCTGACTATAACCCCTCATTTGCTTCTTATTGCTCTCATATTTCTCATCTCTTTCCAAAATATATTCTCTCGTCCCCTTTCGTTCCTTCTCTCCCTCCTCTTCGTTTTAAAAATCCTGTTTGCGTTTGCCTCCCGTTTGATTTCTACTTTCATTTGTTTCAAATAGCCGAAGATATTCCGACCTTCACACGTATACTCCCTATCTCCCCCTCTCCTTTTCTCCTTCTCTCTATCTCTATCTCTCTTACCGCCCCTTTTTATCTATTTGATAAATACTCCGATATCTCCCTTTCTTTTCTCTCTCTTTATAAACCTCATATTTCTTACCACCGTCCCCTTTCCAAAATCGGCTCTCTCTCTTTCTTTCTCTCCCTTTCTCTCTCTTTCTCTCTCTCTCTCTTTCTCTCTCTCTTTCTCTCTCTCTCTCTATCTCTTTATCTATCTATCTATCTCTGCCTCGTTTTCTACTACTCTCCTTCTTTTTCTTCAAAAGCTTAATTTATTCACCCCCGTTGCTTGATCCGCCCCCTACTCCGTTGTCACTTTATATACTTACCCTTTCCTTTTTTATTTATTAATCTTTGATGTGTTTGATACGTCAAATAACGACGGCTCCGAAGAAAACTGCCAAATCAGTATTGAATGTAAAAGAAAAAAGAAGAAAAATCTAGGGAGAGACAGGTGGATGTTAAAGTAGTATCGCTCCACTGATTAACGAGGCCACGAAATATTCGGTCAAGTTGAAAGCGAGCCCCTCCTTTCTCCTCATGAAGGGCTGGGAATGAACAGACAGTCACCCTTCAGACCCTGCGAGCCAATACACACTAAAACATCAGCGGTTCCCATGAATCTAGCACGTGTTGGCTGAAAGACACGTAGGCCCGGATGATTTGGCCAACGGATATTTGACCTATTGGACATCTTGACACACTGTTTGTAATCCAGTGCTAGATTTTACTTACCTGACAATGTTTTTTATTTTGATTGAGGGTCAACACTTATCACAGTGAGGCAACACCGTAAGGATCACTAATGGTGGAAATTGGATAGGGTTTAATTATTTAAGACGACATCTTCACATAAGACTTGAAAACGACCCGTATATAGTCAGCTAGGAAGCAGCCCAACGGTATTGTATTCCAATGGTTGACGGTTGTTGTAGCTAGACTAGGATGTGTTGCGAAAGTTTTACAGAGGGGGGTGGCATAGATTGAAGCTCAGTCGAGTGGCTTCTATTTCGCCACTTATTCCGGTCTGTCAGTCTTTACTCAAATAACTTGCCACTTGGACGTACTAATTTTGGTTCTCATTAGATCGCCAAAGTTAAGCAACGTTGAGCCTGGTTAGTACCAGATGAGTGACAATTTGGGAATACCAAGCGCTGTATATAGGAGGACGTCGAGACCTATCTGCAAAAGCTGCAAAAGCTTAATGTCCTCCTCTTCCCTTGCGGGGATAAACATGAATTGCTTGTGAATGTTATACACCCATGCATTTTCGTCCTCTAGAGGAAGCCGGTTCAACCCGCCTTCTATTTGGAGGCATGTAAACAGAGGACTATGTGGGAAGTTGAGCAACGAGATGTCTGTTAATATTACATTCAAACTTTTACTTGTTAGAATAGTCAAGGAAGCCGGAAATAAGGCGGAAATTCTAAACTCTTGCAGTTCGATGAAACTATTAAAGTAGAAGATTTTCTTGTATCTCCAGACTGCTACAGCGAAGGGGTGAGATTTTGCTGCTTGTCTGATTAGTCGGGACATGTATATCGAGGGGGTACAACAGCTATGAGTTCAATAGAGCATATTTCATTTAAGTACTTGTAAAACAGGCGCAGGGATGCAATATTGCGTCTCTAGACCTGTAACATAGCGCGGACGTGCGTATGCAAATGCATACGGAATGACGTCACCAATAGGGAAAATATAGATTTGAAAAAGAATATCATGTTAGAGACGGGAATAACGTTCGAGATCGCGTTCAAGAAAACGAGTACATGAGGGACGTCACAGCGGTGACCAGAGAATAAATGTCGTTGCACAACAAAAAGGCGAGTTGAAGTTTTTTTTTTTTTTCTACTCTGTGTCTACTTTGCGACAGGCCACAACGTGTTGGTTCCCAGAAAACATTACAGGACAAGGGGTGATGCTTGGTTGACAGTGCAGAACGTTTAGATTGGAGACTCTTTTATAGGTCTGCTTGTGACGAAAATACTCCACGCATGGAAGCATGTTGATTTTTAATAGATGTCAGATTATATCTTAAACTGCTCGAATTAATTTATATGGTGGTCGTCATTTTGATCCTTCATTAATGGTATTGTCCTGATATAAGTTATACATAGCTGGAGTTTGGTATCGCTTAAACGTGTCTTTTTGCGAATAACTTTGTTAATATTAACATGATAATTAATAGCCGATAGCCGACGAGAACAGTCTGGTTTTATTTTTAGGGTGGGTTTATACCCACCCTCAAAATAAAAACTTACTGTTCTCGTCGAATATATTTGTTAAGTAAAAAAAAAAAATTGGAAGCTTAAAATACAGTTTTTATAAATAAACTTTTAACATACCTGTAAATTGTAACCCAATGTTTTTAATGTAAATTTGACGCTTGTTTTTTTATTATTTTTTTTTTTATTGAAAATTGCGTTTGAATTGTAAGATATATCCGCCATATTGTTTTGACGTTTTGGTTGGTTAGCGAGATTGCTGGCATGCGTTTTTCTCAACCAATCAGAATATGGCTAGGTTTTTGCCTTGCAGCGACACCAATTTAGTAGATCAAATATTCCACTTACGTTTGTAGGTAAGCCCAGGATGATAACGGCCGAAGCAAATTATGATATTGATAAAATATATATATATATATATATATATATATATATTGGTCCCCCGACAAAGGAGGATGGACCTGTAAATTCACCATTATCCGTTCGCCCATTCGTCTGTCCGCACTTTTCTCAATAACTACGCCTTGAAATTTTTTTGAAATTTTGCAGAAACATTAGACATGATATGAGTAAAAACAAGTAACAGAACGGATTTTTCGGGAAAACTCCGGTTGTTCGCCCCCTCCAGAGGCGCCTTTCGGATTAAAATGGCTAAAATTGACACTTTCTTGCGTATCCAAAAAAAAAAATAATAATAGTACCTTGAATTTTTATAAAACTTTCTGAAAAGTTGTAACTAACTGATTTCTATATAATTTTATTTGTCTATACTTCGCGATAACTATTGGGTGTTCCGTAGGGGCTCTTTTAGGGCTAATAAAATCACTCCAATTTTTGGGACTATTTTACCATATTTGTTCAAAATTTTCTGTGTATGTTTATTTAGCAGTTTTGCATGGTGCTGAACTCAAATTTAAATATGTTAAGGCCTTGTGGACTTTTGGGGCTAAATGGGGGGGGTACAAATGATGGCTTTAATAATTTCTTTTTTTGCATCGTGCAGAATTCAAATTTACATATGTTAAGGCCTAAAACTGCACCGTTTGTTCATTTTCATCAGGATTTGAGTCCCCTGAAGTGGGGGAGGGCAATTTGGAACTTAGCCATTTTTTATGCCTCGTTCACTGTGCACTTACAGGAGACCATGCATACTTCACTTTTTTTTCTGATGTCTGCAGTTCTTGGGATATCTCACAAAATTAAACTTCTTAAACATTTCATTTCGTAGACATTACGCTGTCTTCCATGTTCTGCCTGGTTAGTCCATGCTTTATTTCCATGTACAGCAACAGAAACTATCAACGTATTGTAAAGTCTAAACTTTAGAAAACACCGGACTGGTGCTACCAAATCAGACGGTCTGAAGATATTGGTTCTCTGTTGTAAATTGTGCCAAGCATTGATTGTATTCGTTTTATTCGGAATCTTCGAACTACTGTTCTCAACCTCACTGTCATTTTCACAACGTTTCAGTCCGCAAATACCCGTGGCGCAGAGGTTCGAGTACTCGAGAAAAGTCAATTTTAAAAGTGACATTCTCCTGAGGGTTGACGGTTCAATTCTCAGTGTGAGTGACCGAAAAAAAATAAAAGTTTTACTTTTATTATTATTGCACGTATCCTTATAAAATTTTTAATTATATTTTATGTGTTGATTTTCAGTATTTGCTTCAACAATCCTTAATACGTTAATAAAACTAGTTAGTAAGTTATGAAAATATGTATGGCAGTTAGGTTGTATGGATTGTTTTAGGTTCCCTCTTGTAAGGACAAGTCAGGCTAATGCATGGAATTGATTTCACCGCGTATTTGTATGCATACACGTGATATTGAGTTTGCTCGCTAACCAATCAGACTCATTGTTATTCTCGCTCATGTTTTCACATGCTAATAGTCAGGCTTTTATTAAACAATGATCGGTTAACTTCTTTATCACCTTTTACTTGTTATGTGCAGCGTCCGTCTTTTTTTTAAAGTGGCCTTATATATATATATATATATGCATGTATATATGCATATATATACATATATATATATATGTGTGTGTGTGTGTGTGTGTGTGTGTGTGTGTGTGTGTATGCATAACATATATATAAATATATATAAACGAAAATTTCTAGACGTTGCATACGAAGTCGGGAAAGGTTTGGTTCAGGTTTACTTGGCATGACAGCTTCAAATTGTAGAACATCGTTAAACTAACTCAATGGACAGGTAGTTCTGGCTTGTCACAGAGGACTTCTTGGCTCTAACTGAATTTTTACCAGATCATGCTTGAATACGAGACGTTTTCAAATGAATGCCGACATGCTTGCAACTTAAGATAACTTTTTTTTTTCTTCGGTGTTTCGAACCGAAACGTCACAGGCCGGTTAGAAAACCGACAGAGCATATCTGAGAGTTTTGAAGTCGCACGCAAAAAAAAAAAAAAAAAAGAGAAAGTAAACGAGTCGGCATCTTTGTTTGAAGCAAGCCGTACAGGGTGCCGAGATTTTGTGGCAATACTTAATTTAGTAAGACGAATGAGAATTAGACATCTGATAGAATCGCGAAGTCAGACAATCACAGACAATTAAATCGGCGCCAGACCTTTGTCTGCCAATCAGTTTGGCAAATAAAGGACATTACGCTGAAACTGTGGGCGCGTTGAGGATAGAAGGTAGGGGTGTGATTCTAATATGTCTGTCGTCCTAGCGAATGATGCGCCATGTATACGACATAATCACGTCGACACAATGGTTCTCGTTAGATCACGAACGATAAGTAACGTTGAACCTGGTCAGTACCAAATAGCTTACTCTTTGAGAATACCAGGCGCTGTATGTCAACACCTTCCATGTTTTAGTATTATTGTAATACACAGAGTTGCATTTTGGTAATACCTAATGAGGTATTATGATAATATTTGTTTGTCTTATAAAAAAGTGACATGATTTTTTGGAAGGACACTTTTTTGCTCCCTGCAAAGAAAAAGTAGTCGAAAATGTATATATATATATATATATATATATATATATATATATATATATATATATATATAATTCCAACACGCTAGTGTTTGAGTAGCAGTTTTAGTCATGCCGAACTGCTTTAAAGCTCACTCATTTTTCGACCAAATATCAAACAATTAGTCGGCTTATAGATCCACTTCTCAGCTATGTTGTGAAAAAATTCAATGTTCGATCATCAAAGCAAAAGATATTAATTTTTTGTGCGTTCAAAATCGTAAAATTTTGTAAGAAGGTAAACGACGCTTTTGATGACTTGTCTCCATAGCAACCACGTCGCTTCAGCGACTACTGTTGCTAAAAATTTACTGCTGTCGCGGAAAGAAAAGTAACAACTGAAACAAAGGGTGATTTTATTGAAAGCAGACGAGTGCCGTTCATTGTTATTGCATATGTGTTTACGCGGGTAAAAAAATAACAAGTGTATTTATTGGAGGCCTGGAAAATCATGGATTACAATAGAAAAATGCGAGCATGAAAAGTAATATATATATATATATATATATATATGAATCTCAGAAATCGGTTCAAGTCTGACGAAGTTGTTTGATCGTTGATACGATCCGGTAAAAGTAATATGTGTAACTAAACAGATAAAACAGTGATAAAAGTATGTAATATATATATATATATATATATATATATATATATATATATATGCATATATATATATATTACATAATTATGTAATATATATATTACATAATTATGTAACATATATATATACATATATACATATATATTACATAATTAAGTAATATATATATATATGTAATATATATATATATATTACATAACGCTATATATATATATATATATATATATATATATATATATATATATATATCCTCTGCAATAGCATTGAGCACCTTCTTCTGGTTTTTATTAATTACCAGTTTTGCTCTCTCTCTCTCTCTCTCTCTCTCTCTCTCTCTCTCTCTCTCTCTCTCTCACTATATATATATATATATATATATATATATTATCCTAGACATATATCCCGAGAAAACCGTGCTAAAGGTATGTTGCCTAAGAATGAGTGCTTATTCCAAATTAATGATTTGATATAAAATTATGGCTAATTTTTATATTAAATACTAATCCCTATTGATCATTTTTAATCCCTAACGGTACATAGAACGGATACCGCAATACTTAATTCGCAGCACCTTAATGTTAAAACGGACAGATAGTCAGTATAGATACTAGCAGGGAGCTTGGCCTTGCCTGGGATTGAATGATGATCAATGAATGTTTTATACTCCCATATTTATTTATTGCGGACTATTTACCTTCATCTTTCTTTAGTTGTTTTTTGACGACGTTTCGGCCATCTATTTCTGTGGCCTTCGTCAGGTGGTAACCGCGACGAGATATGAACTCCGAATCTCCTAACTACATTCTCAACAATTAGTGCCATCCATAGTTGTTGTCATCTGACCGCGTTGTTGGCAAAGTAAGCCTCTGGCTAGCTTCGGGAAGGATTTAAACCTCTATCTTCAGAAAATTCTCACCTGGAACCGTAGAGATTCAACGTCTCTATCCACTGCGCTACGGGCCCCGAAGGCCAGAGGAATAGTTGCTCGAAACCTCGTGAAACAATAAATAAGAAAGATGAGGATAATAGTCCGCAATAAATAAATTTACAAATAATACTCATCTCAATAATGAATTCCAATCCCACCTTTTTAATTATTGAAATTCATTAGTCCACAATACATGGTAGTCTACATTGCACTGTAGAGAACCTACTGTCCATTTAAAAGAATATTTTATAATGGATTGAATTGAATTTTAAAATGAAAAAATAGAGTATCATAGATTTACTAGGCTCTAAGTTAACACCGTCATTACGAACGCGCTCCTGTCATATCAAAGGACGTACTGTTGATTTTATATGGCAAGCCTTTCTGCTTGTGTGGTAAAAAAGCTTCTCAAATGAACTTGCGACGTTAGGCTGTATAAGATGTTAATTTTGGTCAAAATCGCCTGTTCCTTCTTTCATCGGATTATTTCGATTATCCATTATTGATACTTATTGGAGGCATTCCGATACAAAACCTATCTAAGAACATTGCCAGCTAAATATAATATATTTGTTGGAAACTTTATAAAAATCAGACTAGACTTTTCGGGGTATATGTGGAATGAACTTAAACACACACAATGTTCCTTTAATATATATTGTATTGGAAGTTTTTTTAACCTTTAAAACTATATAAAAAAAACTTATTTAATTTTTATATTTTTTCACCATTCGTTGGGAAACAATTTAGTCAGTAAGTCATTTAATCACGTGCAATTAATGCTTCAACTTGCTCTCTTGAATTCACAATAGTCCTAATTTTAATTTAAGGGATCATCATCTGTTTACCAGGAAACACTGTTTCGTCGATTTAAAAACAAAACAGTATATTAAATCATGGCTCTACAGCAGTGCTGATAAAACACCACCTCCCTTAATCACAAGAAAAAAAAATGTTCCAGATACTGGATCTAGTTACCTATTTATATATATATATATATATATATATATATATATATATATATATTTATATACATATATATATATATATATATATATATATATATATATATATATATATATATATATATATATATTAAAAGAGAGAGAGAGAGAGGGGGAGAGAGAAATGAATAGATAGGTAGGTAGATAGATGGGTGTTTATTCTTTTATCGTCGTAAATCGGCCCTGCTTTCAATTGGCTTAATTCTCCTCAATTAACACATACTTAAAACATAACCATTTCTCTTTAAGTCGAAACCTTTGATCTGCCATTAACCGGTGCGAAAGAAACATCCGACCCACGAACTTGGTCGGTCCGTTCTCAATTCGCTACAGAACTTTCGCCAACAACACACATTCATAAAAAAAAAGTTCGGCGAGACGGCAGAGAATCTAATGAAATTAAAAATCCACGTACTATCCGGGAGGAACAGAAATCCTATTTGATTATGTCCGAGCAGGCAAGAAACCTCTCCAGAGCTGAGTCTCTCGACTAATAATCTGTAAAGAGCCAAGATAGGGACATCAAAAGGCATCGATTTAGAACTGCTTCACTAATTAGAACACTGGAAGACGTACAATCTTATGTCACATCATGTACTCCTAGATTTATATCTACTCAGAGAAATTTTCTCTGTCTGTTTGTCCGTCAGTCACAATTTTTTAACTTCTTTTTTTTTTACTACTAGCCTGGGTGCCTGGCGTTGCCTGGGTGCCCGGCGTTGCCTGGGTGGTTGGAGGCGTGCGTTGAGAAAAAAAAAGGTGATAGTAGACACGCAGGCTGAAAAAAAAGTAAACGAATATCTGACGTCTTACCGCTACTCCATGACGCGATCTTAAGTTCGGAACGTTAAAATTAGCCGAAGTTAATCCAACCAATACGGTGACTTGTAAAAATGGCTCACAAAAACATCGACCTCCTCCTTATAGAAAACTGCCCTGTTGAGGATGAAGGACTTAATATTTTAATATTGAATCCAGCTGATGGCATCCACGCCCTATTTTTAAAAAAAAAACTTTTAAAATCACTGCTAAATATGTAGTATTCAATAATAAATAATATAGAATTGGCTTTTTAATAATAAATACGAAACCTGCATGAATTAGGATATCATATTTAAGAGTATTTTACGACTGGGCAACGGCGAGCGTACTTCTAGTACTGAATATATTCACAACAATGCCGTGACTGGAAATCGAACCCAAAACCTGGAGAAGGTCAGTCTGGGGTTCTAGATTTATTAACAGAGGTTAATTTTTTTTTTTTCAAAATAATTGTATCTTTGGTGTGACGTTAAAGATTTATTATTGACGTCATGTTTTAAAGCATATATTTTAAAATATATATTTAGTGTGTCACTGTATAAGTTTTAAATAAATAATTTGTATAAATACTATATCAGTCTGTAAATGTCCGTTTATATTATGACTAGCAAGCTGCCCGACATTGCCTGGTCATAAAATACGCTTAAATATGATATTTTGATTAATATAGATTTCGTATTTAATATTATATTATATTGGACCCAGTATATAGTAATGATTTAAAAAGTTAAAAAACAAAATGACTCGTAACGCCACCGCCGAGAATCGAAATCAAAACGTTCAACTTACCATTGGCTTTTTCTTTTGATGTTAATGTTAGATCTATGAAGGCGTGTTTTCTGCAAGGCTAAAATTTAAAACATGAACCAATAGCTATTACATTACGTATGCATATTCGTAATGCCATAGTTCGGCCTTCACTTGGAAAATGCTATTCTTTTTTTTTTTAATTTTAAAAAATTTGTACCGATATTTCCCGGCTAAAACCCAAATAAAATTGTTCACATGGGGTCGAATACCCTATTTATTAAGTTATATGTCTGTAGATCAAAATCTTACAGAGGAGTTTGGTAGGCACAATTATTTAAACAGATATTCTTATCAATTTTCTTTGGTATTTTTGCTTGAGATCAATGTGTAGTATCTGCTCCGATATTACATTTTACTCTTAATTCATTATGATTAAGTAAAAATCTTCTATACTTTTATTTTTAATTGTTGCATAATTTCAGAGGGCTCATGTATAGACAAATAAATAAAGTACACTCACGATGTGACAACAGTATTCCATTTAAAAGAAGTACCTGGATCTTATACAGATAGAGATTTGCATCGAAAGTAAGGTACATACTGGAGCCGTAGAGTGATCCAACTATTTTTCCCGTGATCTTGGAAACAGATTTGATGTATGTGTTTCGTTTCAGATCAGTAATGAAGGTCAGTCACAGAATTTGGGCGTTGGAATGATTATGATGAAAGGAGAGAAGTTTTGTTTCGATGCATTAAAGTTAACCAACCACCTTTTCCTCCATTGCACTGTTCTTAAGATCAGAAGAGATGCGATCAGAAAGATCTTAGTCATTTCTGGCCTTTGAAGTGTTGACATAGATTGTTGTCCTCAAAAATGTCCTCCATGTTACGTTTATTATTATTATTATTATTATTATTATTATTATTATTATTATTATTATTATTAATATTATTATTATTATTATTATTATTATTATTAATAATCTTTTTTTCTTTTTTTTTATTACATTTCCACCCCAAACAAGGCGAATTGCCACTTTGGTGTAGGGGGCTACTATCAGGCGCAACAACTACTGGGGTACTATGTAGGGATTTGGGCAGCAAGATGTCGGTTCACGTTACACTTGAACTTCTGCACATCAGTACTGTTGGGGAAGCAGGGACCTGGAATGGGATTCCAAAATCTAGCGGTTCTGGGGAAGAAACTATTGGAGTAGAAAGATATTTTACATCTAGGGATCTCTACAGTGTAGGGGTGGGATTTAGCAGCCTGTCGGGTTTTTCGAGGGTGCTCACGTCGTGGGGGCACAAGTGATTGCAGTTTGTCAGAGCATTCACCACTAAAATACTTGTAGAAAAGGCAAAGGGGTGCAACATTTCGTCGATGGGACAGAGGCTGAAGCTTAGATGCCAGTTAAGGTCCTATCAGGTTTGCGACTCTCTTTTGAACCTTGTCAAGGGGCGAGAGACTAGTAGCAGATACACCAGCCCAAATGTGACACCAATACTCCATACATGGACGAATGGTGGCCGTATAGAGGTACAGGATACTTTCGGGTGTTAGTAGTTGTCTAGCACGGTAGAGAGAGCCCACCTTTCTTGCAGCGGTCCTGGCAATGCCTTCAATGTAATTGTTCCAACTCATGTTTTCTGTGAACGTTAGGCCAAGGAGTTTGAAAGATGTACTCTTAGATAAAGAGTCGTTGGCCATTGCTATAGGTGGTAGAGAGGGTTTCTTGTAATTATTGAATGAAACTAGTTTAGTCTTGGCAGCATTGAACGTGACCAACCATTTTTGTTCCCATTCCACTACAGATTGGAAGTCTTCCTCTAGTGTTTCTGCCATTTCTTTAGAAATGTGTTCATTCGTCTTCCTGTCGTGCCTGCCAAAGAGTGTAGTGTCATCAGCATATATACCCATCTCAGAGGCAATTTTGTCAGGGAGGTCATTTATGAATATCAGGAACAATACAGGTCCAAGGATAGACCCCTGGGGCACTCCCGCATTTATATCATATTGTTTAGATGTATGACCGTCGAGGACAACCTGGATTTTTCTCTTATCTTAGAAAGATTTACTTATGTTAAGTATTCTACCAGTGATACCGTATGATCTAATTTTCCTGGGGAGACCCTCATGCCATACCCTGTCAAAAGCCTTAGATATATCTAGAGCTACCGCTCTGCCCTCTCCCGTTTTTTTTTCCAATGAATGGTATATACATTCAGAGAGGATGTCTGCTGTGGAACGGGCTTGTCTAAATCCATATTGTTGGTCAGTCAGAAGTTTAGCATCTGTAAGGTGATGGACTAGAGCATGGTTAATTAAGGTCTAAAATATATTGGCAAAAAGTGGGAGGAGGCTAATTGGGCAATAATTTGATGGTCAGTCCTTTCGCCAGAATTCTTGAATACTTGTACAACAGAAGCAGTTTTCCAAAAGCCCGGAAAGCAAGCTTCATTAAGGCATTTGTTGTAGAGTTTGGAGAGAACTGGAGCTACTTCGGCTGAGCATTTTTTTAATAGCACAGCTGGGATAAGATCGAGTCCACATGCTTTTGAAGTGTCAAGGTTTTTTATGATGGCATGCACCTGAGCAGAGGTGATTTTCAGATCGTCTAGCGTGGCGTCTGTCCGCATAGGAAAGTCAGGTAAGGGGTGGTTGGAAGGGTCCAGTGTTAAGTTTGAGGCAAACCGACTGGCAAGCATGTTAACCTTCGCGTTTGCTGAGGAGACAACTTCGTGATTGTTGGTCAGTGGGGGAATTGTTGATTGCCTATTATTTACTACACTGTTGTAGATTTTTCAGAAGTCTCGAGTTCCTAGGTTTTGTGCTTCGATGCGTTTTTTAGTGGTTTCAGTAAATTCTCTCTTAGCTGTCGCTATTTCTTTCTTAACGTTATTTCTAGCTTCTATATACTTCAGTCTGTTTGAACTGGACTTATGTCGGTTAAACCTACGGTATGCATGCTGCTTTTGGGCAATGGCAGTTGCGCAAGTCGAAGTAAACCATTGGGGAGAGTGAGGTTTACTATAAAAATTTCCGCATGTGAACATGCGCTTCGATTGCAGTTTTGAACCAGTCAGTGGTCTCGTTTGCACACTGTTCAGCAGGGAGAGAAAAAATATTTCCCCATTGGGCATCTCTGATTAGTTCCCTGATGGCTTCCCAGTCAGCCTTTTTACAATATCTCGTTGTTTTGAGCACTGGCTCTTCAGTTTTGGCTCTAGAGTTTAGGGCGATTTCAACCATTATCACTGCATGATCAGCGTTCCCGAGTTGGCTGTGGGCCTTCGTTATGCAGTCATCGGGAACTGTGGTAAAAAACAGATCTAGAAGTGATGCGTGTTTTTCTTCCTGGTCAGGGAAACGGGTTGGAAACGTAACAATTTGTGATAGGGAGTGAGATATAGTGAAGCTATGAGTTGTGCTGCCTGCTGCATCTTTATAAGTAGAGAATCCAAGCCAGTTTTTGTGGTGGACATTAAAGTCACCAAATACATGTACTTGTGCGCTAGTGTCGAGGGACAGTGCCGTGCCTATGCTGTCAGAGACTTTGATTATTATGGTGCAGTCCTGAGTCGAGGGAGAGCGGTAGAGAAAATAAAAGTAGCTAATGTTGTGTTGCATGCTTAGTCTAAAGCACATAAAGGCTTGATCATCCGTTTCTAGGTTTGTTCCTCTAGTCAGGGGGAGGGTATTACGAATGTAAACTCCAAGTCCGTGCATGTCTCTGTCAGAGTCCTTACGGCAGATTGGGAGATACCCAGGCATGTTAAAGTGGTTAGAGGGGATGGAGGAGTGTAGGTTAGTCTCACTTAGTTCTAAGATATCCGGGGTATTTGTTAAGAGAAATGCTTCAACATCAGCTAAATTAGTTCTAAGCCCACGGATATTTGTTAATGCAAGCCTCAAGGGAGGAGGCAAGTTGAATTTGTTTGTCCCTAAGCCTGGTTTAAGCTTGGCCATTTGAGGGGGGGGGGAATATGTGGATATTTCCCTCTTACAGAAATGGTTGTTTAGATCATCTCTGATGGTGGCTTCTGCGTTCTGAAAATCTTTCCTGCATCATCACGACTTCACACAAGGACTTTTATCATTTTGATGCTTGTAGGACTGTTGAAGTGAGAATAACTTTTCATCCGTGAAGATGACGTTATTGAGTGTGCCTTCTCTGATACGGTTTAACAAGAGTCGATTACTGATGAGTTTCTTTGCAATTGTGGGTGCAGAGAGAAGCTGTCGCTTTTGGAGCTTATAGGGTGAAATCTGTAGGCTTTAAAAATAAAGGTACAAGATTCAATTTGAAATTTATTTATTTTCAAAGTGCACTTTTATAAATTTTACAAAGCAACGTATAAACATTTAATTTAAATTGAATCAAAAATTTACCTTGGATTTATTTAATGTAACGTACATTTTTCTGCAATTTAAACACATTATCTTTTATCTAGCTATTAATGATATAGATATAATATTTTCAATTACTTTTTTTAAAGTACAACAGAATGTACATCATTTAAAATAAATCCAAGGTCATTTTTTGATTCGATTTAGGTAGATATCTCACTTCTGATGCAATTCTCTATGTACATAAGAGCCAGGTACGTCCAAGGATGGAATACTGTTGCCACATCTCGGCAGGAGCTGCTAGAATGGACTTGGCCTGCCTTGAGAGAGTTCAAAATAGACTTCGTAGCCTCGTAGGAGATGTCTTTTTCTCTTCCTTGCAACCTCTATCTCACAAAAGAGATGTTGCGAGTTTGTCTCTGATGTATCGTTATTTTCATGGAAAGTGTTCGACTGAGCTTCAATTTATGGTCCCCCCTCGCCAAACTTTCACAAGAAACACTCGTCTAGCTGTAAACACTATCAATAATTCCCCCCACTCTTTATCTGTGCCTAAACCTAAACGTAGATTCCATGAACAAAGCTTCTTTCTTAGAACTGCACGCCTGTGGAATTGTCTTCCGTTTTCCTGCTTTCCGGCTGACTACAATATGGTTGTCTTCAAGTCTAACGTAAATAAGTTCTTGATGAACCGTTCCATATAAGTTATCAAATTTACCAAATGTTCATTACTAATGATTACTATATTGTCCAATTTCTACTATACACTCTTTAACCCTTATCCTTGAGTGGCCTCTTGGCCTTGATAATGTGGTGATGCCTATGTAAAAAAAAATTAAATTTTTATACCTTACTTTGTAAAATTAATAACAGTGCATTTGAAGATAAATAAATTTCAAATTGAATCTTGTAGCTTTATTTTT
Organism: Euprymna scolopes; assembly: GCF_053919585.1. Classification (NCBI taxonomy): domain Eukaryota; kingdom Metazoa; phylum Mollusca; class Cephalopoda; order Sepiida; family Sepiolidae; genus Euprymna; species Euprymna scolopes. The sequence continues at coordinate 23,909,314 of NC_136513.1, read as the reverse complement.
AAAGGCCATAGTAAAAAACATTTTGTTTAACAATTTTCATGCCTTGGGTGAAATGGTTGTTTATATATATATATATATATATATATATATATATATATATATATATATATATATATATATAAAGCTGAACGTCTGTGTGTGTGTCTGGTCACGAATAGGCTCCTATATGGTTGGCTATTATAGAAAACTGATCACATATAATGATAGAAGATGTATCGAGACACAGGAATGGGTATGTTTGATCTGGTAGAACGGTGGTTCATTAAAATTGTGGGATCTCCGTACGCGCCTGGTCCACAAAGTATGGAAATAAAAAATTTAAAAATAAAAAATAAAAACCCTACCAATAATAATATAGATCCACAGAATATTGTGATAAGTGTTTCAGTGTGAACAGGTATGGTATAATAAATTATGGGGTTTATCTATTTTATCTTTACTTTCATCCTATTTTGCTTTGGTCTTGATACCCCTAAATTCGAAGCTATCTCTTTACAACCTTTCCTTTTCATAACCTATCATAGTTTCATAAATCAGAGTCCATTTTCTGTAGGCTGTTTTTGAACCCATTCAACGATATATTTATATCTTCTTTATAGTATTCCGAATTTTATTGAGTTTATATAATTGATAATTCCGTAACCGTCACTATACCAATAAATTATAATTAGAATGAGATGACTTAAATTTTGTAATCATATTGTTTTACAAAATCATTTGTATTCATATTGTTTTACAAAATCAAAACATCAAAGAATGGATTGATAACAATAAATAGTGCATTTTATCGTTCGTTTCAATTGTTTCAAGAACATTTGTACAATTCAGGCCCTATATCGTTCGAAAATTTCACAAGAACAGCCTATCATCTGATATTTTGAAGAAACACTTTAAGAATAAACAATATGGAATCCATTTCCCTTTTAAGGAAAATTATGAGAAAATATTCTTCTTCCCAAGGTTATCTATCTTTCTATCTCTATATATATAAAGTGTGTTTCTTTTTACTATAATATTTAAAGACCTACAGACACTAGTGTTTCATCCTGTCGGGAATCTTCAGTGCCGGGAGTCACAATTAACACCAGTCGACGGATTCGAACTCAGTAACACGAGCAATCTCTAGCTCGATTAGCAAAGACCGTATCCAATTGGCTACTATTAACCGCGTGAAATAACGTTGAATTTAAACATTTTAATTTTTTAAATGTTCTTTACGTAAGAACAATGATCTAATCGTTATACGATGATATATGCATAAGAGATAAATTGACAGACTTTATTCAAATGAAAGTGCTCAACGATAAGAAAGTTTCTTAAAGTGGCTATCATAAATAATATATATATATATATATATATATATATATATATATATATATATATTTAGTAATGTGATTGATAATTTTAAATTCAAATTAGAATTAAAAATTAAAAATCTGTTTCATAAGAAGGAACAACAACAAAGTCAATAATTTGTACGATCGTTTCGGAAACGATGTTTTTATGTTGATAGACATTAAGTCAGGGACAATAATTTTGACATATGTTTTTTTAAACAAAGTCTCCTCATCAGCAAAAGTATTGGGTGGGGTTTTTTTTATATGTAAAAGACACCAGAAATAAACGTAGCAATTTTTAAGTAAAGTAGATGTATCTTTTAATTGTTTGCCTTTTGAAAACCGTAATCATCATCAAAGCATTTATTTATAATCGAGCCTATCGAGCTTATTATACATTTGCATTACAACGAGCACTGTTCTTTTCTTGTGCTTTAATTAAATTAGTAATTTTACTATCACATTAAAATACACTCTGCTCTTTAGACTACTGTTCTACCCCCCCTTTAAATTATATATATATATATATATATATATATATATATATATATATATATATATATATATATATATATATGTTTGTATAAATAAATTTAATATACCTACTCTGTTCACTCATTGAGTACTCTTTGGTAGACACATGTTGTTTCATTGGATGTACTTCTAGGAACTCTACTGGCTATATATATACATATATATATATATATATATATATATATATATATATAAATCGATCCAGTAAATATTTCGCTGCTGATGCAATTCTCTCTATATATAAGAGCAAGGTACGTCCAAGAATGGAATACTGTTGCCACATCTAGGCAGGAGCTGCTAGAAAGGGCTTGTCTGCCTTGACAGAGTTCAAAATAGACTTCGTAGCCTCGTGCAAACTCTATCTCATAGAAGAGATGTTGCGAGTTTGTCTCTGTTGTACCGTTATTTTCATGGAAAGTGTTCGACTTAGCTTCAGTCTATGGTCCCCCTCGCCAAACTTTCACAAGAAACACTCAATAATGCCTCCCACTCGTTATCTGTGCCTAAACCTAAACGTAGATTCCATGAACAAAGCTTCTTTCTTAGAACCGCATGCCTGTAGAATTGTCTTCCGTTTTCCTGCTTTCAAGCTGAGTACAATATGGTTTTCTTCAAGTGTAACGTAAACATGAGCCGTTCCACTTGTTAACAAATTTACAGAATTTCCATTAATAACAATTACTATATTGTCCAATTTCTTCTGCACACTCTTTAACCCTTATCCTCGTGTGGCCTCTTGGCCTTGATAACTGGTGATGCCTATGTCTCTCTCTCTCTCTCTCTCTCTATATATATATATATATATATATATATATATATATATATATATATATATATATATATATATATATATATCTTAAAAAATAATTATTAGATCAGGGTTAAGGTTTTGAATGAAGCAGATTTCATTTTTTTCCCATCATATTTTCCCTTTTTGGCTTCAACCATTTGTTTGATTAAAAATTCGATAATATGCGTAAACGCTTACTTTCTTTCGTAGTCTCATGATTTTGACCAGGACTTAAATCACTATATATATATATATATATATATATATATATATATATATATATATATATATATATATATATATATATATATATACATATATATATATATATGTATATATATATATAAAGAGAGAGATGGAGAGAGAGATAGAGAGAGAGAGAGAGAGCGAGAGAGAGAGAGACAAAAGACAGGTTTTCTTGACCTGGGCTGCGAAAACCATAATGGAATCTAAACAATCGACCAGTCCCTGCTTTTTTTTTTAATAAATCCCACCTCACCATACGACACCTTCTTTCAGCTGGACTTACCTATCCGTGTTTAATAATTGCCGTGATTGTTACATAACTCGTTTCTATAACGTATAAGTTTGGCAAAGAACAAAAGATGTTAATAGTTTTTTGGGTTTTTTTTTTTTATTAGAATGATAATTTCTAAATCTATCCTCATCTATCTCTCACTTTCTCTGCCCCTCGTTTGATTTTTTGCTCGCTCTCACTCGTTCGTTCATCTTACCCACCCTCTCTCTCTCTCTCTCTCTCTCTCTCTCTCTCTCTCTCTCTCTCTCTCTCTCTCTTTATCTTTATATCCCTCCCTTTTCATTCTCTCCCGCGCTCTCTTTCTCTCTCGCCCTTGCTCACTCTCTTTCTTTCTCTATTTCTCCCGCTCCCCTTTCTCTCTCTCACTCGCTCTCTTTCTTTCTCTTTCTCCCTCTATCCCCCCTCTCTTTCGATCCCTCACTAGTTCTCTTTCTCCATCTCTCTCTCTCTCTCTTGCTAGCATTTTTATGCATTAATTCTGGATACTCACTATTCCATAGCTATTTATAACAAATCCTAGGACAACAGCATAATCTTTTCATTGCTTTGACTCTCGAGTGTGTATCCGTTGATATCTTATATGCTTTTATAGAGAGTGATGTGGTGTTCGATTGATTAACTGTGTCTAACTGTATATATATATATATATATATATATATATATATATATATATATATATATAGAGAGAGAGAGAGAGAGAGAGAGAGAGAGATATCTTCCACCTTTTCTTGGAACTTATGGCGACATTTTGTATTGACTTTGTATGATTTTATATCTTTTTGCACCAACTTAATTATTATGGTATTCGTTAACCATGTCAGTTGTCCAAAATGGCGTTTTTATATCTTTTTAACGTAAACATCTGACGAGTACGTGACTAAAAATGCAGCAAAGACATAAATAATAAATTTAACTACTTTTGCTTGTTTAAAGTCAAAGGTGTGATTAAACAAGCAAAAGTAGTTAAATTTATTTCAAATACACCGTGACGGAGACTTCTTGAATCTGCGCTTATCGCAAATTCAAGCACAATTAAACAACGTGCAGGTTTCTATAACTTAGCGCCATTAATAAGCAAACTTTTATTAAAAGAACATTATTTTACTGTAGACACA
>NC_136513.1:23877500-23900000 GCF_053919585.1 Euprymna scolopes | reverse complement strand
ACCTTTCTACAATGACAACATTCTTTAATGCCTTTGACATAGAATAATTGATCTATTTGACAACGTGTAATTGACTGACCCAAAATATAAAACACTTCCTTTAAATATCCTAAAATTATATATATTACTTTTTATCGGAATTCATTATTGAGTTGAGTATTATTAATTTATTTATTTATTGCGGACTATTAACCTTATCTTTCTTAGTTGTGTTCACGACGTTTCGGACAATTATTCCTCTGGTCTTCGTCAGGTGGTAACCGCGATGGGATAGGAACTCCGAATCTCCTAATTGCATTCTCGGCAATTACTGCCATCCATAGTCGCGGTCACCATCTGACGAAGGCCAGAGAAATAGTTGGCCGAAACGTCGTGAAACAACATCTAAGAAAGATGGGGATAATAGTCCGCAATAAAATAAATTAATCCTAAAATTAGTTCTGTTAACTATTCCTGACGATGGATCTGAAAGTAGTTTTAATACATAAAGTAAATGTCATAAAAAAATATTTTATACTTGAGATATTCATAATCTATTTCCAAGAGAGGGGAGGTATAACCTATGAGAAATATTTGGAATCAAGTATCACCTTGCTGTTATTTCATTTAAGTCATTTGTTTTCCTAATTTTACATATGAATTACAAAATATCTTATATTTCCCCCAAACCTCTGGTCTTTGTTGATGGGAAGACTAAAACTTGCTTCTATGATTTCAAATGATCTGAAACAACAGCATAGGGAGACCTGATTCCAAATATTTCTAATATGTTATATCTCCCCTCTTTGGTTTTCATGCATAATTTAATTTCGTAGTGTATAAATATTATTTTATGATGGAGATAATCATAATCCTACCCTATTTCCAAAAGAGCTAAGATATAACATATGAGAAATATTTGGAATCAAGTCTCCTCTTACTGTCATTTCAGATCATTTAAAGCCATAGCAACAAGTTTTAGCCTCCCCCCCCAAACAAAAAAAGGAAAAAAAAAGAAAGAAAAGAGAATCACAGGAGAGGAGAATGTAAAAGGATGGTTGGTTGTTTTTGTTTTACGGCATATCAACCCTTTTCAGGTTATTTAATGCCGAATCCAAAGATTTTAAAGGAAAAATTTTTTTACTAGAATATATTTGTTGTTTTCAAGTCGGTTTCTATTTAACCCATAGTTGGGACTCTAACAGGTACTACCACTCCAGGTCAGAGTGAACCTGGGAGCAATGGCGATTAAAGGGTGGCTCCACACTCCCCAAAGCCCGCAAGCTGGGGCTTCACCACTGGATATAGTTTAAGGTCATATCCAGGACCGGAAAGTAGGGGAAGGAAAAGGGGAAGGAAAGGGGATGTTCTTTTTGTTTTTGGTTTTATAGAACATAATAAAGTTTTACAAAAGAGAATAGAAAAATAAAAAGGAACATCCATTTCGGTGCATTTCGTCTCAGGAAGCCAATAGACATCCTGATATGGTAGCACCAGAACGTAAAAGGAAATGAAAGGGGGGAAGACAAAGAAGGAAAGAGAGAAAGAAAAGAAATGCAGGAGAGGATAATGTAATATGAAACAAAGAGGGAAAACGAAAAAGAAAGGAAGAAGAAGAAGAAATGAAAAAAAAAGGAGTCTTACAGAGGAGATAATGTAAAAAAGAAAGAACGGGATAAAAAAATGTAAAAATAAAAGAAAGAAAAAAGAAAGAAAGAAATAAAGGGAGAAAGAAAGAAAGAAAGAAAGAAAGGACTACAGGAGAGGATAATGTAAAAAGAAAGAAAGGGAGAAAGAAAGAAAACAGAATTATAGAGAGAGTAATCTATAAAGAAGACAGGGCGAAAAGGAGAAAGAAAGGGAAAAGAAAGTAAAAAAGAAAGAAAAAAGAAAGAAAAAAGAAAGAAAGAAATGAGAATTACAGGAGAGAAAGAAAGAAAACAGAATTATAGAGAGGATAATCTATAAAGAAGAAAGGGAGAAAAGGAGAAAGAAAGGAAGAAGAAAGTAAAAAAGAAAGAAAAAAGAAAGAAATGAGAATTACAGGAGAGAAAGAAAGTAAAAAAGAAAGAAAGAGAGAACGAAAGAAAGAGCATTTTTTAAACCGAAGAAAGTATAAGGAGAAATATACAAAGGACTAAGTTTTTCAAGGTAGTAACGACTCATAAAGGTCTAAAGGACACTCGAGGATAAGGTTTAATGAGTGTAGGTTATCGCTGCCAAAACAGTGTATTGATCAGTTGTGGTGGAAATTTGGTAGAATTTGTTTATTTAAGGGGACGGCTCAACAAGGACTTGTTTATATTAGACTTTAAAACAACTATATTGTAGTCAGCCTGGAAGCAGGCACGCGGTACAGTTTCACAGGTGGGCAGTTCTAGGGAAGAAACTTTGTTCATGGAATGTGCATTTAGATGTAGATACAGACAAAGAGTGGTTAAAATTGTTGATAGTAAGTGCAGCTAGTCTAGTTCTTGTCGGGGACGTTTTGCATGGGGAATACACAAGAAATGCCATGAAAACACGAAAGCAACATTAATGAAATGGAAGAAAAAGATTACATGTAGAAATGAAGAAAGTATACAAAGATATCAGAAAGAAGTGAATAAAAGAGAAGAGAAAGAGAAAAAACGATAGAAAAATAAAAAGATAGAAAAAATTTACAAAAGTAATATTCCTAAAAAAATAAAATTAGGTGCAGAACGCAAGAAAAATAAAGAAAAAAAGAAAGAACACAATAAACATAGAAAAACATATACAAAGGTAGTATTTATGAAGTTAAAATGAAATTTAGAAAGAAAAGAAAGAATTAACAAAGAAAGAGAGATAAAGAAAACGAAAGAATAAAAAAAAAGATAGGGCATATATAAAGAAAGACGTTATAAAAAGCTAGGAAGAAGCGTAGACTCAAAGGAAGAAGAAAGAAAGAAATTAGAAAGATAGAAATAATGAAAGAAAGAAAAAAGAAAGGAAACAAAGAGAGATAGAAAAGGAGGAAAGAAAAATTAAAAACAAAGAACGATAGAAACAAAAAGAAAGAAAGCGCGTATACAAAGGAAGACGCTATAAAAAGATAGAAAGAAGCGTGGAGTCAAAGAAAGAAGCAACGAATAAAATAGAAAGAAGGAAGGAAAGAAATAAAAAAGATAAAAACAAAGAAAGACAGAAAAGAAAAAAATATCCAACAAAGAAATAAAGAAAACAATGAAAGAAAAAAGAAAAAAGAAGGAAGGATACAAACAAAAAAATGAGGAAGAAAGAAAGAAAGAACGAAAAATAGAAAAGAAAAGGAAATAGGGCATACAAAGGAAGACGTTGTAAAAAAATGGAAGAAGCGTGGAATCAAAAGAAGTAGAAAGAAAGAAATAGAAAGAATGAAAGATAGAATCTAAAAAGACAGAAAGAAAGAAAGAGAAAAAAGATAGAAAAGACTAAAAGAGACAGACAGAATAAAGAGGTAAAGTTAAAAAACGAAAACAGTAAAAAAAAAAGAAACCTTGAAAGAAAAAACAAAAGGAGTATTTATAAAGCCAAGAGGAAATATAAAAAGAAAAAAAGGGGAGGTAAAAATAACTGAGCAGAACGAATATTGAACATGTGGTTAAAAAGAAAAAGATGATTAAAGTTTCAGCGCGCAAGAAAACGATCGTTGCATCGATTGCGTGTCCACGGCCAGGGCATTTGACCATGGACTTCTTTTTCTTTTATTTAATTAAGCCGCGCAAAGATCAGCTTACGGTCAAGATGAAAACGGCCTCGCCGGTCAATGTTTGTATCGTGTTTATACACCGAGTCGCCCCTTTAAATGCAACCTAACGATCTTTGGCGCTAAATATTCGCGTGCTCGCAAACTGAAAGCGAGAGAGACAGCGGGTAAAAAAGAAGGGAGGAGTGACCACTGGTCATCTCCCCTGACATTTCGAAATCTGAGTTAATGTGATCCGACCATTTGTCTAATCAAATCCCCAGCAACCGAATTGTTGGACATTCAAAACGATACGGTGCATGAAATGAAGTGGGCATTTGCCAATGTCCGGTAGCAATCGTAAGATGAGAGGATTTAGGTTGAAAGTGTGGAGCAGGGAGGGGTCAAGTGGAACCAGATCTATAGAAAATAAAAACCGACTGACCAACGGAAACTGACTACGCGGGGGTCAGTTCGGAATACAGCATTAGAAAAAAAACTCACACGACGCCCGGTTCGTAGACGAAAGTGCTATGAGTCAAATTGCAAACGGCTTTCAGACCGGGATGAAAAAATACAGATCCCGATGGAATTACGTTCCCTTATGTATATTAATCGGAAATAAATTCGTTTTTTTTTTTTGTTTTTTTTTAGAAGAAGAAGAACCAACACACTTGACGCTAAATAAGTTACTTATATATCCGTAGTTCGTCCATCACGTACACGCGCTTCACGGCTCAGCTAATAAAAGATCGTTTGGGGCAACGTTACATAGACGTTTTATGGACGTTGATCGAACGTTTCATTTGTAAATTACCTCACGAAATGGCTTCAACGTTATTCTGTAAGATTAGTGAATGGCATTTTACCCGACTAAGCTGATTTTAATCCACACACACGCACAATATATATATATATATATATATAATTAGTTCTTTTTTGGAAAAAAATCTAGCAGAGTGCTCACTTATAAGGAAATCCGAAAATAGGAGTGTGTATATATATATATATATATATATATATATATATATATATATATATATATATATATATATATACACACACAGCTTTTGAGACTTTACACGACCGGTCGCCACAGGCGATTGAAAATTTCTTGCGGCGACTAAAAGTCGTAAATCACTTGCCCACCAGTCGATAAAATTTCTTTAAATAAAGAAACGGGAAAAACTCATTTATTTTACGACCCTCAAATATGCGGTGACTTAGAATGACCCATGTCTCATCATTTGTGAATTCTTTCATCTCTAGCTGTGAGAACGTTGAAATATCTTATTGAAAAAAGAGTGGTCACGTTAAAGGTCAACAAGAGGCCAAATTTACACATTAGGCGTGTAGTCAAAATGTCGCCTTCATTTAGCTCTCTAATTTTGAAATTCATTTGGAAAAAATTCTTCGACGCTACAATTACATACACTTCATGCTACAAAATTAAAGACGAACATTTGAAAGAGTAAAAAACGCATCGTTCCGTCAAGCACGTACCGAAAATTAAATTATACAACAAGTAAGTAATCATATTTTTCTTAATTATATAAATTCAGATATTTGCATGCTCTTTTTTGCGCAACTTTCAAAAAATCATCGATACGCAATTGTGTGTATCAGAATATTTTTCAGTTAGAGACTTCGTATTGGAATGCTTTAATGAAAAAATGAATCTCTAATATTTGTTTTGCATTTTAAAATATATTTATTCCAAGGGTGTGATTTTACATTATGTTTTCTTTGTGTATAAAGTATGATATATTTGTTTTCTAACGGTACCAATAAAAACCGGCTTGAATTATTTATATTTCAATTGTCATTTTGATACTACGTATCAGCATCAAATGATTCTTATTTCTATGGAACAATAATATAAATGATGCTATATGAAGAAACTGATGTTGTATTTTACCGTTTTGTTGAATATTTACTGAAATGTTTGTAGCAATAAAATAGTTGATTTACAAGAGTTAAAAAAATATTTTCTTGTTAGATTATACACACGGTAATTTCTTGAATTGTTGTAAAATTATTTACTATTTTTGATTGAAACAAAACCATAAAGTCGGAGGAGTAAAAATATTTTGGGGCGAGTAAATTTTCCCTCACACTCGACCGGCGGTGAGTGATTTTTTTTTTTCAAATCTCAATGGATATATATATATATATATATATATATATATATATATATATATATATATATATATATATATATATATTGTTTACAGAATATATATATTGTTTACAGAAAGTTTTTAGATGAGACAAGTCATTGGTACCGTCGGTTTCAAACCTGAAAATTAAGACCGTTTTAGACACCCATGTCAAGTTCTCGTCAGCCAATACTCATCTCCGAGATAAGTATTGGCTGACGAGAGCTTGATATGGGTATTTAAAACGATCCTAATTATACCGTTTGAAAACGACGGCACCAATGACTTTTCTCATCTAAAAACTTTCTGTAAACAATATATATATATATATATATATATATATATATATATATATATATATATATATATATATATATATATATATATACATTACAGAAGAGTTAAATAGAATAAGTCATCGGTACCGTCGCTTTCAAACCTGATAATACGAGACCGTTTTAGATATGGGTATCTAGAACGATCCCCTATTATCAGGTTTGAAAACGACGGTACCGATGACTTATTCTATTTAAATCTTCTGTAATGTGTATATATATATATATATATATATATATATATATATATATATATATATATTGTTTACAGAAAGTTTTTAGATGAGAAAAGTCATTGGTGCCGTCGTTTTCAAACTCGATAATTAGGATCGTTTTAAATACCCATATCAAGCTCTCGTCAGCCAATACTTATCTCGGAGATGAGTATTGGCTGACGAGAACTTGACATGGGTGTCTAAAACGGTCCTAATTTTCAGGTTTGAAACCGACGGTACCAATGACTTGTCTCATCTAAAAACTTTCTGTAAACAATATAAATATGTGTATATATATATATATATATATATATATATATATATATATATATATCCATTGATATTTAAAAAAAAATATTTTTCCCGATTCCGATACAATTACCGATTCCAATTCCGATTCTTTATAAATCTCTAAATATTTAACTATCGAGTTGTTATTTTCCCCGATTTCTATAAAAAGCACGTGTAATATGCAGATATTTTCATAAACGTAAAATTTCACTTTTGGGGGATGATCTATCGATTTTAGCTTTACTGATATCTTAAAATCAATAAATATTTATTATTTTATCATTATTAGAAGCAATGGAATATTTTGCTTGAAACAAAATCAAATTAAAAAAGAAAATTAAAAGAATCGACTGTGCATCGGAAAATAGGCACCAATTTTCTCGATTGCGATACTGATTCCGATGCCCCCAAATTTGTCGATTTTTTCGATTCCCGATTCCCACTCTGATTAATCGTCCCAACACTAATATATCTATATATATATATATATATATATATATATATATATATATATATATATATATATATATATATATATATATATATACGTATACTTAGCATTCTTTCATGTATACAGGTCTGGTTAAATATGAGCGCTAGTTATTTTTTTACCCTATTTTTAATATCGCGTTTTTAGCGGGAGAGTAAAGAAATTCGACAAATGTACTAATGTTTTCAACTCACATGGGTCGTCTTCGGGTACTCTAGTATAGTGAATGTTAATTGGGGAATTCATTGATCAAATGATGTGCCTATAAACATTTGATTATGCCGTACCCCTACCCCCAAATTCGGTCTGGTGGTTGATGCTAGGTTTTTTGGCTCCAATGAGCAATGCTCGAGACTGGGTTAGCGTGGGCCGCAAAATGAGACTGCAAGAAAAGCTGCGTTTTCTGCAAGGCGTTTTCTAAATTCTTTCCTGGGTGTCTTGTGTGTAGCTAAGTGTTGATAGATTGCGCTTAGATGAGACGACAGGTAGCATCTGGAGTGGCAGGAAATAGTGGACACATTCTTCTAATGGGCATTTAAATTCATATATGGTTTTAGTAAGTTTTTTTTTTTTGGACATGGGGTTATTTATTACTTGTAAGTCAATAAGTTAGAGATTTTTAATGTTTAAGTAAATAATAAACCGTAGTTTATAGATTTTTTATTGATGGAAGAAATATATTTGTGAATGATATTTTTCATTACCTTTTCATATAGTTCATATTTGGAGTGCATTTGCAATAAGATAAAAAAATAAATATTATTCTTGGCTCACAAGGAGTTTTCACACACGCCATAAAGGATCTCTCCTTGAAAACAGCCTGTGGTGTTCTCTGGAGACTGGGTGACAACAAGTATCCCCTGTTTTCCAATGTTCTCATCCTCCTCTGATAACATTAGCAAATGAATTTGCATTATCGCAACACCCGCCCCCCATCAGCCATTATGCTCGACTGAAATTTGAGTGAAAATTTATTATTATTATTATTATTATTATTATTATTATTGTTATTGCTATCATTATTATTATTATTATTATTATTATTATTATTATTATTATTATTGGCTCATATGGAGCTTTCACACAAGTCAACAAACGATCTGATTGGAGACCTGTGGTGGTCTCTGAATGCTGAGGGACAGCAAGTATCCCCAGACGTCCAGCTCTCTCCCCCTCTTTCGATAGCATTTGCAAATAAATTTGCAATATCGCAACAGCCCCTTACCATTGATTTCTCGTTGGCAGTGGCCATTGGTTTATACTGGAATTTGAGTGGCAATAAGCCTCCCCAAGATCCAAGTTCTCTTCGCACTTGTCCAGCGGAAGTCTGGCCAGTACTCCCTCCGCATTCTTTCCATCCTCCTTGTCCCTTCTCAGCTCTTTGGTATCATTTTCTATTGGGGGGAACGGTTATGAAACAATGGACGGGATACATGATGGGGGTGTAGAACTTGTAGATCTGCAGCTTCGGTGTTCTTCATTCCATGTAACGCTTATTCGTTATATTGTCTTATGTTATTCTCCGCATTCAAGGATTTTCCTTAATATTTCAGACGTTTTCATTATCGTTAGGCGTTGTATTTTTGCAGCTATTCCTCTGATTCCAATTTCTCCCATTCTTTTTTCCGAATTTTTCGGAATTGTTCCTAGTGCTCCTACTATTATAGGTACTATTTTGATTTTCTTCATCATCTAAATCCCTTTTAACTCTCTGGCTAGTTCTGTGTATTTGCTTCGTTTCTCCTTTTCTTTCATACTCACCCTGTGGTCAGCTGGAACAGCAAAGTCTACGGTTTGACAGGATTTTTCTTTCTTATAAATTATTATGACATTTGGTCTTCTTGCTTGGATGGGTTTGTCCGTCTGTATGTCCATGCCCCATAGGATTTTGTCGTTCTCGTTTTCGAGTGTTGTTGCGGGTTTATGCTTGTACCATTTATCTGTACGCTCAAAATGCAGCCGTTTGCACAATTCCCAGTGCACCGCCCTCCCCACTTGGTCATGCCTGTTTTTGTATTCCCTTTGGACCAGTTCGGTGCATTCACGTACTGTATGGTTTATCGTTTCGTCTCTTTGTCCACAGATTCTGCATTTGCTGTTTTCTTGTGGTTTATCGATTCTTGCTTTTATATGATTGGTTCTTTATTGGGTTTTTTGTATACTATTTGGGCCAGTTCGGTGCATTCACGTACTATATGGTTTATTGTTTCGTCTCTTTGTCCACAGATTCTGCATTTGCTGTTTTCTTGTGGTTTATCGATTCTTGCTTTGATATGGTTGGTTCTTTATTGGGTTATCTAGTGCTGCATTTATTAGAGATTCAGTTTCTCGGTTTATGTGTCCTTAAGTGTTTTTGTTATTCTCATCTTTTGCCATTCTTATGAATCTTCCTTGGAGCTGTTTCTCTTCCCATTTCTCTTTTCTCGTTTTATCATTTGTCTCTCTATTTTCTGTTTTGTTAGTTTTCTCCGTGTCTCTCGCTGCCATAATTATCCTTTCAGTGTTTTGCATTATGTATTTTTATAGTTCTTTTTTGTGTCCTTCACACAGTCTTCAAAACAGATCGGTCCTCCCCCGCCGTCTTTCCTTTCCACGTAGAGTCTGTCAATATCGTCCTTTGGGTGTAGTGCATTATGCATGGTCATGAGTTTCCTTGTTTTCTGGTCGAGCTGTCTCAGTTCTTCTTTTGTCTATCCTATAAACGGTCCAGAGTATCTTACTAGTGATACTGCCCATGTATTTATACCTTTTATTAGGTATCTACTTTATAATTTAGTTTCCAGGAGTTTTCTTGTTCTGAGGTATTCCTTTCCAATTTTCTCTTTCATTTCTGTTGCTCCGTTCATGTCTGCTTCCAGAATTCCCAAGTATTTATAGTCGTCTTGTTCCCCTAGTGCCCTCATTTCTGCTTGGTTGGGTAGTTCCATGCCTTCTGTCGTTTCCAGTTTTCACTTTTTTTATAACTAGTAGTGCGCACTTTTCCATTCCAAATTCCATTTGGATATCTGAGCTGAAGATACTGGCAGTGTTAATTAGTGTCTCTAGCTCCTTTTCGGTCCTTGCAAAAAGTTTCAGATCGTCCATGTACATCAGGTGGTTCATTTTTTCCTCTGTATTGGGGAACTTGTATTCGGCTTGGCACTTTCTCAGAATACTATTCAAGAGCATAATGGCTATGATGAACAGTAGTGGTGATAGTGAGTCTCCTTGGAAGATGCCTCTTTGTATGTTAATTTCTGTTATGCGTTGTCCAACAGCTGTCAGTTCCAGTCTCCATGTTTTCATTGCACTTTCTATTACGTTGGTGATCCTGCTTGGTATTTTATACATTTTTAGGCATTCTACTATCCATGCTTGGAGGATTTTGTCGTACGCTTTTTTTATAGTCGATCCATACCATGACTAAATTTTTACCTCCTTTAGGATCTTTTGATCAACATATAGCTGATCATGTGTACCTCTTTTCCCTTTTTGTCATCCTTTCTGTTCCTCGAGGATGAGTCCACGGTTATTCAGTGAGTGGTAGATTTGTTCCCTCAGTTGTGCTGTCAGTATCTTCCACATGGTGGGTAGGCACGTGATTGGCCTATAATTGCTGGGGACGGTTCCTTTCTCCGTGTTCTTCTGTAGCAGTGTGGTTCTACCTTTTGTCCTCCAGTCTGGCACGTTTGCTTCCTGTATACATCTTCTTAGGTTTTGGGCTAGCCTTTCGTGTAAGGTTGTGAATTTTGTAATCAGTATGCATGTATCCCGCCGTGCCCTGGTGCTCTCCAGTTTGCCATTTTTCCTATGGTTTTCTGTAGGGTTTCCTTGCTGATTTCATTCACTGTTCCTTCTTCGATTTGTCGTAACTCTTCTTTCATGTCTTTCAGCCACTCGGCATATCTATTGTGATCTTGTCGCTCTTCCCATATTTTACTCCAGTTTTGTTTCTCTCGGATTTGGTTGTTCTGTTTTTGTTTCTCCTTCGTTCACATTTTGGTAGAATTGGATTTCATTAGTTTCAAATGTTCTGTTTTGCTAGCATTGTTCAGATTTATATCTATATCGTCTCAATATCACTTATTTTGCTTTTATTTTGTGGTCCAGTTCTTCATGTTTCTTGGTTAGCCTCTCCCTGCCAGCTACATTTCCAAAGTTATGTTTTCTCCACATTGCTTTCTTCCTGTTGATCATTTCGGTTTCTTTTTTATGTTTGCGTATTTGGGTTTCTAGTCTTATTTCCCATCCAGGGTTTGTCGGTTCGCTTCTCCCTGGTTGTTTTTCTGATTTGAGATTCATACTTACCATTTTGGCGCCCGCGTAAATTAGGTTGTTTACGTCTGTGATTGTGTGTTTTGGAATGTGTGGGAGGAGCTTGTTAACCTTCTCTGTTTCTGTTTTTTAATTTCTTCTGCTCTTGGTTCCTTAATGATGGGAGCTTTGCTTTTTCCTCGTTCATGAACTGTATTATTTTATTTATTTCATTTGCTTCATTCTCTGTTAGTTATAATATAGCATTCCATTACGAGTCTATTCTCTTTTGTTATCCATTTCTTTCTTCGGTTTTTTCCATTTTGATAATTATCACGGCTGTGCTGTGTTTGTTCGATATCATTTTGTTCTCTGAAATTAGAGGCTATGCTTACCTGTTCATCGTCCATGTTATTTGAGTTTCTGAAATTATTATTATTATTATTATTATTATTATTATTATTATTATTATTATTATTATTATTATTGGCTCACATGGAGTTTCACACAAGTCAACAAACGATCTGATTGGAAACCTGTGGTGTTCTCTGGAAGCTGAGTGACAACAAATCTTCCCAGACGTCCAGCTCTCTCCACCTCCATCGATAGTATTTGCAAATGAATTTGCATCATCACAACAGCCGCTTACCATTGATTTATCGCTGGTAGTGGCCATTGGTTTATACTGGAATTTGAGTGGCACTCAGCCTCCCCAAGGTCCCAGTTCTTTTTGCGCTTGTCCAGCCGAGGTCTGGTTGGTGCTCGCTCCTCAGTCTTTCACTCCTTATTGACCCTTCGCAGCCCTTTGGTATCATTTTTTTTTGGGGGGGAGCGGTGATGAAACAATAGAGGGGATGCATGATGGGGGTGTAGAACTTATAAATATGCAGTTTCGGTGTTCTTCATTATTATTATTATTATTATTATTATTATTATTATTATTGGCTCACAATGAACTTTCACAAAAATCATCAAAGATCGCATTGAATACAGCCTGTGGTGTTCCCTGGAAGCTGAGTGACAACAAGTTTCCCCAAATTTTCCAGTACTCTCTTTCGATAATATTTGCAAATAAATTTGCATTATCGCAACAGCTGTTTGCCATTGATTTCTCGTTGGATGTGGTCATTGGTCTTTACTGGAATTTGAGTGGCAATAAGCCTCCCAAAGGTCCCAGTTCTCTTCGCACTTATACAGTGGAGGTCTGGTCAGTGCCCTCTCCTCGGTCTGTCCTTCCTCCTTCACTATTTGGCTATTCGGTCTCACTATTTTGGGGGACAGTGATGTGGTAATGGGTGGATGGTGTGGGGTTATAGAACTCATATGTATGCAGCTTCAATGTTCTTGGTTCCATGTTTTGTCTCTGTAGCAGTTAGTCTAATCTACGCGTGTTGCTCGTGTGTGTTAGTATCCACATGCAAAAGTCTCCCTTAATATTTCAACTGCTTTCATTATTGTTGTTCGTTGTATTTTTCCGATCATTCCTCGGATTCCAATTTCTCCCATACTTTTTTCCAAATTTTTTGGGAATGATCCTAGTGCTCATAATATTATAGGTATTATTTTGATTTTCTTCATCTTCCCTTTCAGCTATCTGGCTAGCTCTGTGTATTTGTTCCGTTTCTCCTTTTCTTTGATATTCACCCTGTGGTCAGCTGGAACAGCAAAGTCTACGATTTGGCAGGATTTTTCTTTCTTGATAATTATTAAATCTGGTCTTCTTGCTTGGATAGGTTTTATCAGTTTATATGTCCATGTCCCATAGGTTTTTGGGATTCTCGTTTTCAAGTACTGTTGCCGGCTTATGTTTATACCATTTGTCTGTGCGTTCGAGATGCATTGGTTGCTTAACTCCCAGTGTATTGCCCTTCCATTTGGTCATGTCTGTTCTTGTATTCCTTTTGGGCCAATTTGCTGCATTCACATACTATATGGTTTATCGTTTCGTCTCTTTGTTCATAGAGTCTGCATTTACTGTTTTCGTGTGTTTTGTAAATCTTTGCTTTGATGTGGCTGGTTCTTGTCGAGTTATCTTGTGCTGCCGTTATTATGGATTCAGTTTCTCGGCTTATGTGTCCTTTTCGCATCCAGGTCCAAGTGTTTTCTTTATTCTCATCTTTTGTCATCCTTATGAATTCCCCATGTAGTTGTTTGTCTTACCATTTTTCTTTTCTCGTCTTATCTTTTATCTCTCTTTTTGTGTTCTGTCGATTTTCTCGGTGTTTCTCGCTGCCATGATTATTCTTTACGTGATTTGCGTTATGTATTTTTCGAATTCTTTTTTTTTGTCATGCACACAGTCTCCTATATAAACTAGTCCTCTCACACCTTCATGTCTTTTCACATAGAGTCGTTCAACAACGTCTTCTGGTAGTAGTGCATTGTGCATGGTCATGAGTTTCCTTGTCTTCTGATCGAGGTGTCTCAGTTCTTTAGTCCAACCTATGAGCGGTCTTGAGTATCTTATTAGTGATACTGCCCATTTATTTATGCCTTTTATTAGTTTAGTTTCTAGAAGTTCCAGAAATGGCTAAAACAGTTTACTATTTAGACATTACATTATTTCATGTATATTTTTAACAGTGGGTTTGGGATATAAAGTCGGTCCCGGAAATGGCTGAAACAGTTTACTATTTAGACATTACATTATTTCATGTATGTTTTTAGCAGTGGGTTGGGGATATAAAGTCAGTCCCGGAAATGGCTGAAACAGTTTACGATTAAAACATTACTTTATTTAATGTATATTTACAACAGTGGTGGGGGCGGACATGAAGTCAGTCCCGGGATTGAATGAGATGTACAAATATATACTATCAGAAAGCATTGCCCAGAATTAAATGAGATAGGTGAAAAACATATAGTAGCAAAATACCCAGCGTCGCCCCGGATCGAATGAGATAGGTGAATGATATATATTAGCAGAATATGCGGCGTCAGCCGCGATTGGATAAGATAGGTGAAACATATTTACTATGAGGATACCCAGAATTGATTGATTTGATTGTAATGAAATAATCAGCCCAGACAATTTATCAAATTTATTATTTAAGTAAGGGGGGGGGCGACATGGTGAGTTAAAGTTATACAATTATTGTCGAAATTAGTAACATATCCAAGAATTATGAAAAATGATTAAATGTGAGTTACTTGATTGGTGTGTTTGTAATGATATAATAAGCGCAGACAATATATCAAATATATTATATAAGTAGGAGGGAGAGGCATAATGTGGGTTTTTAATTATAAAAATTATTGTCGAAATTAGTAACATATCCAGGATTATGAACAAAGATTAAATGTGAGTTAATCGATTGTGTATTTATAATAAAATAATCAGGAAATGTATCAAAGTAATTATATTAGTAAGAGAGGGCGATAAGGATGGTTTAAATCATGAAAAATAATAGTCGAAATTAGTAGCATATCAAAGAATTATGAAAAATGATAATATGTTATGTAATGCATTAGAGTGTTTGCAATGAAATAATCAGACCAGACAATATATAAAAGTTATTATTTTAGTAAGTGGGGCGATGATGTGGTTTAACATGATGATAAATTATTGTCGACATTAGTAACATATTCAAGAATTATGAAAAATGACGAAATGTGAGTTAATTGATTGGTGTGTTTGAAATGAAAAAAACATCCCAGATAATATATCAAAGTTATTATTTTAGTAGTGGGGGGGGGTTAAAATGTAAAAAATAATTGTCGAAATGAGTAACATATCCAAGAATTAAGAAATATGATAAAGTGTGAGTAAATTGATGGTTTTGTTTTTTATGAAATAATCAGCCCAGACAATATATCAAAGTAATTTTTTAGTAAGAGAGGGCGACGAGGATGGTTTAAATTATAAAAAAAATATTATCAAAATTAGCAAGATATCCAAGAATTATGAAAAATGACGAAATGTGATTTAATTGATTGGTGTGTTTATAACAAAATAATCACCCTAGACAATATATCAAAGTTATTGTATAAGTAAAAGGGAAAGGGATTAGGACGGCTTAAATTATGAAAAATCGAAATTAGTAACATATCCAAGAATTTAGTAACATATCCAAGAATTACGAAAAAAATGATGAAATATTTGTTAATTAATTGGTGTGTTTTTAAGGAAATAATCAGCCTAGACAATATATCAAAGTTATTATTTAGTAAAGAGGGAAGGGTGAAATGTGGGTTAAAATTATAGAAAAATTATTGTCGAAATCAGTAACATATCCAAGAATTATGAAAAATCATTAAATGTGATTTCTTGCATTACTGTGTTTGTAATAAAATAATAAGCCCAGACAATATTTCAGAGTTATTATTTTATTAAGGAGGGGGTGATAATATGGGTATAAATTATGAAAAATGATTGTCGAAATTAGTAAAATACCCAAGAATTATGAAAAATAATGAAATGGAGGTTAATTGATTAGTGTGTTTGTAATGAAATAATTAGCCCAGCAAATGTATCAAAGTTATTATTTTAGTAAGGTTGGGCGACAACGTTGGTTTAAATTATAAAAAAATATTGTTGAAATTGGTAACATATCGAAGACTTACGAAAAATGATGAAATGTGAGTTGATTGATGTGTGTTTGAAATGAAATAATCAGCCTAGACAATATATCAAAGTTATTATTTTAGTAAGGTGTCCCGTATGGCGAGTTTAAATGATGAAAAATTATTGTCAAAATTATTACCATATTAAAGAATCATTAAAAATGATGAAATGTGAGTTAATTGATAGTTGTGTTTTTTTTTATAAAATAAACAGCCGATACAATATATCAAATTTGATATTTTAGTAACATAGTAACATATTCAATAATTATGATTGTCGAAATTAGTAACATATCCAAGAATTACGAAAACTGATAATATGTGAGTTAATTGACCGGTGTGTTTGTAATGAAATAATCAGCCAAGGAAATATATCAAAGTTATTATTTTAGTAAGGGGGGCGATACAGTTTTAATAAAAAAGTAGAATAATATGATTGTGCCTTCGTTCATGCTGAACAGGACGCTCACAGTATGCCCTGCAACAATATATTACATATGAACAATGCTGCTGTGGAATTTCCATAGGTCCCGCTAGTTATTATTATTATTATTATTATTATTATTATTATTATTATTATTATTATTATTATTATTATCATTGTGCTTTTAGTAAAAATATTTTAATGCTAGAGAAGCTCCGTTTTGATCCCTAAATGAGTTTTTTTTTATGTTTCTGTTATTTTAATTATTTCTGTTTTTTTAATTATAACGGTTTATTTTCTTATATAAATATAAAGCTAGATGATAAATGTATTTGTGTCGATTTCAACTCTACATCGAAAAAGGATTTTTTTTTCATTCTTATTTGGTTAATATGTAAAGTTTAGTCACGGCTACTGAGAGAGGAGGCCGGTGAACATGACAGCGTGACGTCATTACCAGATCAACATCTAGGTAAATGGTGCCTAAAGTTTCCTGTATTCAACCACGTGGCCATAAAAATATTTTTCGTTGCCTGTGGTAATTTTATGAAGGTAGTCCAAACATGTATGTATGTTCTTCTCCTAAAGAGAAAAACAATTCTCCATTTGGATAATTATATAATTGCAATTATTACCCTTGCACATTGGGATAATTTTAATCTGACAAAATATAACAGTAAGTGAACTTGTTTTTGAACTGGAAGAGTGATCATAAAATATACAAACTCTTTGACCAAGATGAGAATCAAGATAGCTCCTCAGCCTCACTATAGTCCAGACCCTGCTCCCTGCGACTTTTGGTTATTCACTAAGCTGAAAAACTATAGAGGCTGTCGTTATCAGGAGATGAAAAAGTCTGTGGTGAGGGTCATCGACACGCTCAAATGGGCGGACTTCCATAGGGGCCTTCCAGACATTGTTGAAACGGTACAATTGCATTACAGCCGGAGGAGATTACTTCGAAGAGGACTACAGTTTCGTGTATGTACTATGAATAAAAGTGTCCATATGAATATATATATATATATATATATATTAGACCTCTTCAAAATTGACCCTTTTCTTCAAACATATGGAAACTAATATTATTCTCATTCTCCAAGGTCTAAATAAGCTAAATAGACCAGTTATTGTGATCTTGGACCTTGGCTATGCCTGCCTCAAGAGCCATGTAATTTTATTGTTGACGTTTTTCAAAAACGCTGCAAAATATGGGATATTATGTCCGTATTTTCATTGTAGCTTTCCAGAGGTTGATGCTATAGAGAGTGGTACCCAATGAAAGCTAATAACATTTTCTTGCATATATTAGTAAACACATGAACACCTGTGTTAATTTTAATTAATTTTAATGCACAAACATATATATATATTTATGCTTGGAAAGGATGGCATCATATAATACATAACCTTATCTCAAAAATGTTACTCTTAATGCATGTATATAATTTATTGTCACTAAGTATGTTTTATCTCTTCATTTAAGATTGTAAGTTAAAGCTGATTTGTTAAAATTTGTGAACTGCAGACAACATGGCATCTGGAAGACAACTACGCTGTGGGAAAGTGGTCAGCGATACAAGTGAACGGGATGAACCAACTGAAAAGAGAAGAAAGATGGCAACTCCTGCCACAAGGTCATTCAGTGATGTGTATCTCATTAGGCAACCCAGCTCCAGCATCAAGGGCTCTCAACTTCCTACCAATCGCCAGGTGTTCCAGTATTTCCTGCATTTGAAGAATGATAATCCCAACAGTGACAATAGGTATTTAGCCCATGATACAGTGGATGTCGTTTTGCCATTCTGGAATATGACAAGGATTAAAACACGAACTAGACCAAATGCAGTCAACCGTTTCATGATCCTCCATGAAAAGTACAGGAAAATTGTTAAAAACAAGGGAAGAAATAACAAACCAGAGGAAGAGAAACGAGCTAACTTTCTGAAGGACTTAGACAAGTTATTTGATATTGGAGCAAAGGATGTTGTGGAGGAGATAAGAAGCAACAGGCTGCTCACAAAGGAGACCAAGGAAGAGGTCGTCAATTTCGACTTGGACCAACAGACCACTCGCCTGGCACACATGTCAGGTCATGATAAGGTGTTTGAGAAGAAGTCTAGAGAGAAAAGCTTCCGAGAAGAAAGAGAAGAGAGAATGTTATCATCAGTGACTGCTGCAGCAGCAGAAGTTGGGAAAATTTCAAGTGATGAAGACCCAGAGAACAGTCAAGGCTCTGGTACTAGTGAGGGTTCAGAATACACTGAGACAACACCAAGCTGTTCATCAAAACCAAGTACGATAGCCTTACACTTTCCACACTCAGTTATGACCAGTGAAGAGATTTGTAGCACTGCAGATCGGTTGTCACGCGACAACCAGACTACAGCCATGGTGTCTGCAGTGTTGAAGGCAGCAGGCACAGATCTTGATGACTTTGTTATATCAGCCTCTACTACAAGACGAAATAGGATAAACACTCGTCATAACTTGTGCCAAAGTTACATGAATAACTTCAAGGAAAGTCCACCAGATTACTGCACAATACACTGGGATGGAAAACTTCTACGGGATGTTCTTGGTGAAAGATACCCAGTGGAAAGTCTTGGAGTGCTCGTCTCTGGTACTCCACAGTATGAAGAAGGGAAGCTGCTTGGTGTGCTTTTCATAGAAAGTTCCACAGGAATCCAACAGTGTAATGCTACATTGGAACTGATAGAAGCATGGGGTCTCACAGACAACATTGTAGGCTTGGTATTTGATACCACAGCAAGCAACAGTGGCATCAACAAGGGTGCAGCGAAGCTTATTGAAGAAAAACTAGGCAAAAAGGTATTCTACTTCGCTTGTCGCCATCACATATCAGAGGTAATAATTGGAAGTGTATGGGAGGCTGTGTTCAGCAAGGTCAAGAGTCCTGACAACCCAATGTTCAGCAATATGAAAGAGAAGTGGGACAAGTTGGTTAAGGATTGCCCAAGAGTTCTGGGCCTAGTTGAACAAGACTTGAAACAGAAAAAGACAAGCACAATTGCAGTCTTAAGCAATTTCTTTGAGGAAGCAAGTCCGAGGGCAGATTACAGAGAGGTGGCAGAGCTGTGCCTGATCCTGCTTGGTGAGGAACCTCCTCGAGGTATCCACTGGGCCAAGCCAGGTGCCATTCACCAAGCCCGCTGGATGGCCAGGAACATTTACTGTATGAAGATGCTCATGTTTTCCAAGGAACTAAAATACAATACGGACACTATCTTCAAGCTAAAGAGGATGAACAAGTTCCTGGCCTTATTCTACACCAGCCACTGGGTGACCACCACATCTGCAGCTGATGCACCTATCCATGACCTCTCATGACCAAGTCTGCAAAAGAGAAGCTCGCAGTCAAGCTGTCAGAAACAGAGAATCCTGAGAGTTACAGGAAAGGCTAGCCAGTGTTTCCTGTCATCAATGCAGCTACAGTTGTTAGGGCCAGAGTCTCACTTTCTGTTTGATGCTCTTCGAGTGAAATGTGACTGGCTCACTACTCCTGCTGACACCTGGGAAGACAATTACAGCTACAGGAATGCACAGAAGTTGGTGAGGTCAGTGAAAGTGACCAATGATGTGGCTGCGAGAGGTGTGAAACTAATGAGTGACTTTGCAACTCAGATCACAAGTGACCCAGAGCAAAGAAGCTGCTAACTAAAAGTTGTCGAGTACCACAGGAAAAAATTTGACAGTTTCAAAAGAGCCACATTGAACAAGTGATAATACATGTATTAGTAACATCCTATCTGACAGTTTCTTATACAATATATGTGTCAGTGCAGTGCTATCATACTACCAAACTGATTTTTTGTAGTGCCCCAGCTGTTTGTGCATTAAAATCAGTTAAAATTTACACAGGTGCTCATGTGTTTTATTGTGCTTACTACCATATGCAAGAAAATGTTATTAGCTTTCATTGGGTACCACTTTCAATGCTATAGCATCAACCTCTGGAAAGCTACAATGAAAATACGGACATAATATCCCATATTTTGCAGCGTTTTTGAAAAACGTCAACAATAAAATTACATGGCGCTTGGGGCAGGCATAGCCAAGGTCCAAGATCACAATAACTGGTATGTTTAGCTAATTTAGACCTTGGAGAATGGGAATAATATCAGTTTCCATATGTTTGAAGAAAAAGGTCAATTTTGAAGAGGTCTAACATATATATATATATATATATATATATATATATATATATATATATATATAACTACTTCATTTACTCACATAAAATTAATATACGAAAGCATAAATTTATGCGTAAACTTTAAGTATTTACTTCAAAAGTGCTCAATACGTAGGTAGAGCTAGTTAGTAAGTTATAAAATATATATGGCGATTAAGCTACACTGAATATTCTGCGTTTCCTCCACTCTAGAACTCTTCAGGCTTATGCGCGAATTTTGTGGTTGTTTGTCGTTTTTATAGACGCACCTTCTATTAAGATTTTAGTTAGCCAATCAGCTTTCTAGTATCCAACACACCCTTCTTAGAGTGAATGAAACGTGAAATATTAAGTGTAGCTTAATCGCCATATATATTTTATAACTTACTATATATATATATATATATATATATATATATATATATATATATACATGTATGTGTGTGTATACATATATATATATATTTATATATGTATATATATATATATATATATATAGATATAAATATAGGTAGATAGATAGATAAATAGATGAAAGGGCGGCTGTGCATGCGTGAGCGTTCGTGTGTGCCTTTATTTTCAGTATTTTCAGAAACTGAAAGGGGTAATGAATAAAAAAACAAAATAAGTATCCCCCTCTTTACCTATTACTTAATTCTCTCACTCGCTCTTCACTATATATATATAAATATATATATATATATATATATATGTATATGTATGTATGTATGTATATATATAAAATCATGTGTTCATATATATATATATATATATATATATATATATATATATATATATATATATATATATATAGCCATATTGAAACAGCTGTGACGGAATAAAAAAAAAACATGTCGGTAGATGACTATGTATGATGACACGCTGAAGAGCTATGATACAGCGATACAGCAAACTTTAGAGTGACTAAACTTTTAGGTGCATTTATCCGTGGGTTTTGCTTAAAAAGTAATTTCAGAAATGGAAAAAAGCACATACTCTTTCATTTAGCGGGGGGGGGGCTTTGCCAGGTCATAAAATATGCTTAAATATATTTTGATTTGTCCAGATTTCCTGTTCTTATAGAGTCGTGATTTCTAAAAGTAAAGAAAAAGTAGTTTGGTCCCATCAACTAGAATCGAAACCGAAAGCAAAACTGTAGCATTCAAAGCTGGTGACGTTACCACTGTACCAACATGACGTGCATGTGAATTGGTTAAAAATAAACTAAAGATTTATTTCAAGTTTAACCCCTTGTTGACAACTATTTTAACTGGCTAAAGACCCATAAAAGAACGGTCCGTAAAAAATCCAATCATTCTGCGACTTTTGTGTTTCGGGCGAGATATAGTTTGAAAATATGGAGGCAAACAAACAGACAGACAGAAAGAAAGAAAGAAAGAAAGAAAGAAAGACAGTGCGTTTTATATATTTAATACATTACAGGTTATATGTCTATCTGTCTGTCTGTCTCCATATTTTCAAACTTTATCTCACCCGAAACTAAAAGTCGCAGAAAGGCGCTAGGGGCGTCAAATGATTGACATTTTTACACGCCGTTCTTTTATGGGACTTAGCAGGTTGAAATAGTTTTAATGTGGCAAAAATGGGTAAAAACAATTGAAAAAATCGTAATACGTTTACTGTATTAATTTTTTTATCAGTTTCTAAAACAAAAACAAAATAACAGTGTTTCAAAGTTTTTAATATAGCTAAAAAACGGTAATAACAAATCTTAACTTTATAAAACCGTACATCCACCATGGTTCATTGGTAACGCGGATACTGATGATACGATTTCGATCCTAACCTGTGCTGACGACGGCTAATAGCCAGACAACACGCGTGTCCATAGGTATACCTTTATGCATGTAAAATGATATTTAATAATATAAATAGATAAATACGTCCCATAAAAATAAGGGCGACCCATT
>NC_136513.1:23860000-23872500 GCF_053919585.1 Euprymna scolopes | reverse complement strand
ACCCAATGACGGCTGTGCGGCCAAATCTGTAGTCGGGTTGACCAGGGGTTCAGAGGTCAAAGTGCGCCCCGCTTTTGTGTGTGTGTGTGTGTGTGTGTGAAGGACACCTGGCCGCTTGTGTACCGAGGGGCCTTTGAATGGTTTCAGTGTACACGTTAGATGCAATGCGTTGAATGCGCGTACGACGGGATGTGGGAGAGGGTAAATATGCGAGGTGAATTTTTTGTTCTTTGGGCGGTTGAAGGTGGCGAGAAGGGGTCGCGGTAATATGAGTTGAGCCAAGTCGTGGCAAGTTCAGGGAGTTTTAGTAAAGAACAATGCATGTAAAGCAAAAAAAAAAATCACGAAATAAATGCAAGGTGGAATAGATACAAACGATACGGGTTGGAGGGGGCGAAAATGAAAAGATGAAGAAGAAAGACAGTAGAAAGGGGCTATAGAATAAAACCGGTTTTGTATTTCTCAAAAAGGAAAAGTAAAATGAACACAGCACTCAGAAAGAGTGCATACCTCCGTCAAAGTTCAACACGAAGCATCCAATTCATAAATTATAGAAATAAAATTAGTTTCTGAATTTTTTTTAGATAGGGATTGGTTGTTCGTATCATTTGGATTTATCGAGCTACTCTTCTTGTCTTGGGTGTTATTTCAACAATGGTGGGTGGGTGGGCGGTTGTTTTTGTTTTACAGCATATCAACCCTTTTCAGGTGATTTAATGCCGAATCCAAAGATTGAAGAAAAAAATTTTAATAGAATATATTTGTTGTTTTCAAGTCCGTTTCTATTTAACCCATAGTTGGGACTCTAACAGGTACTACCACTCCGGGTCAGAGTGGAACTGGGAGCAATGGCAATTAAAGGGTGACTCCACACTCCCCAAAGCCCGCAAGCTGGGGCCTCACCACTGGATATAGTTTAAGGTCATATCCAGGACCGATTTTCAACAAGGACCCAGGGCGCAGTGGTTAGAGTACTTTAAATTAATTGTAAAAGTGATATTCTCTTGAAGGTTGAACATTCAATTCTCAGTGTGGGCGACCGAAAAAAAAAACAATTGCGTATTACTTAGCATCTTTATCCAACATGACTGACGGAACAAGAGCATGCTACCTCCGTGAAGTAAGTAAAAGGTTCCGTTCGAAATTCTGTCCAAATTCCCAAGTTCGACAGAAACATTTCTGAGTTCGAAACGATACAGCAGAAGAACGTCGACGATTACATCGACGGAAACGTTGTTAAAATCGCACTCGTGATGAGAACAGTAGTTGGATGAATCCACATAATACGAATAAAATTAGATTCCTAAATAATCGTTTTGGTCAACTAGCCGATATATGGACGGGCGTTGTCAAATAACATCCAGTTTTTATTTTGCTGATGTCTTTTTACTGGTTTTCTTTCGTTTTCTTTTTTTCCTTTTTATGTTCTTCGTTTTCTTCTTCTGGTTTTCATGAGTTATCTTTTCTGTTTGTTTCTATTTTATGCTGAATTGCAAAATAAAATGGAATACAATTAACAACAAAATAACGCGATTAGAACTAACTATATCAACGCTAAGATTGA
Source organism: Euprymna scolopes (assembly GCF_053919585.1). NCBI lineage: Eukaryota > Metazoa > Mollusca > Cephalopoda > Sepiida > Sepiolidae > Euprymna > Euprymna scolopes. The sequence goes on along the minus strand of NC_136513.1, from coordinate 23,870,936 downwards.
GAAAACACGAGAAAACAGCAAATGCAGATTTTATTTGGTGCACAAAGGAAAGACTAAACAGTAAACCACATACTAAGAGAATGCAGCAAACGAGCCATCAAGACATAAGAACAAACACGACCAGGTAAGTAAAACAATGCACTGGTAACTATGCAAACAACTGTATCTTGAACAACCAGACAAATGGTACAAATACAACCTAGAAGTATTTAAAAATAGAAATCATAAAATCGTATGCGACACAGAGGTACAAACCTATTAAACAATTTAAGTGAGGAGACCAGATATCATAATAGTTAACAAGAAAGAAAATCCTCTCAAATCGTAGCTTTCATCGTTCCAGCAGGCCATATGGTTAATATCAAAGAGACGCGAAACAAATATATGAAACTGGTTAGAGAATATAAATGGATATGCAACATGAAGAAAGTCAAGATAACACCAATAATCGTAGGAATACTAGGAATAATTGAAAGAAAAAAAGGGAAAGCTGAGAAGACACAAAGGATATCAATCATGAAAACAGCTGGAATCCAGAGGAAAATCCTAGAATGCGGAAACAACTTGCATAAACTCTGAACATTAGCCAGTAATTTGGATGTTGCAATAGAAAATAAAAGAACAAAAAGAAAGAAAACGACCACAGGTAACCAAGAAACCCGAAACTGAAAAATAAATCCTCATACCCTCCCTAAAAATATGGTGCCGTCTATATCGGATGGTGCCATATGAAGTGTTGGGAATGGTCTTGCAGTAATGAGAAGGGAGAGTTCAGTTTAAAGGTGCGGAAAGAATTCATGCCTTGGGAAGGCTTTTTACAACTCAAACGCTAAGAAATACCAATGACCGATGCCAGCGAAAAATAAATAGTAAGCTGTTGTTGAGATAACGTTCAGTCACTTGAGTTGGTTATCAAAAAATGGTGGAGAGCATTGGAAATCTATGGAGAATTGTTGTCACCGTACTCCAGGTAACAGCATAAGTTGTTTCTAGTGAGCGATCGCTGGCGATTGTCCGTGTGAAAACTCCTAGTGACTAAATAATAATAATAATAATAATAATAATAATAATAATAATAATAATAATAATAATAATAATAGACTGAAGAAAGACAAACCACAGAACTCACTGAAGAACAAGAGAAGGTGAAAATAGGAAACAATTTTTTATCTGAGGATAAAGCAAAATCATCATCACTATGAAATCAACAGTGAAAGAAATTAAAATTATAAACAGAAAAGGTGAACAAACTCCTCCCATATATCCCAACAGATATTTTTTACAGATCTAAACAACTTGATATATGCTGGTGCCATATCGGTAAGTATGAAATTAAAAACGGAAACAAAACGTGATTAAAACAAAGAATCTAACAAAACCTGGATAGAAAATAAGACTGGAAAGCGAAATCACCAAACTTAGAAAAAAAAAGAAAATCCATAAATAGAATGGAAGATAACAAAGGAAAAACTCAATAAGAATCAAAAACAAAAAACTATTAGCAGCAAAAGAAGGAAGAGTGAGACAGAACAATATAAATAAAACAGCTTCTTTGAAACCAATGAAAGACAATTCTATAAAAACTATTAAAATACTAAAAATGGAACAACCGAACCCAACAGAAACCAACTACTTCTGGAACCATTCCCCTTAAGTTACCAAATTTACTGAATTTCCATTACTGACAGTTCCTATATTGTCCAATTGACTACTGTACACTCTTTAACCCTTATCCTCGAGTGGCTCCTGGGCTTTGATAAGTGGTGATGCCTTAAAAAAAAAAAAAGAAACCAGATATGGGAAAAGCCTCAAGATCACAACAGAAACGTTAAATTGCTGAAAGACATAAAAGATGAACTTCAGGGCATCGAAGAAGGAAGAGAAACGGAAATTAATGAAGAAACTCTCAGGACGGCGCTAAGGACTATGGCAAATTGAAAAACACCAGGCCACGATGGTGTACATGTATATTGGTTCAAAAAAGAATTCACGACACTACATGTTAGTTGGTGCAAATTCTGAGAAGATGCATCCATGAAACAGAAGTACCAAAATGGATGACCAATGGAAGAACTACGTTTATACTAAAAGATGCTGAAAAGGGGACGATACCAAGCAATTACACGCCGAAAACCTGCTTACTGCGCATGTGGAAAATTTTAATGTGCAACTGCGTAAATAGATCTGCCCGAAGAATAAAAAGGATGCTGGAGGGACAAACGACTTGCTATACATAGACAAAAATATCTTGAAAGATACTAAAAGCAGAAAAAGCAACATAGCCATGGCATGGATTGATTATCCCAAAAGCATGGATAATTGAATGCCTAAAAATGTACAAAATATCCGACAAAAATTTTAATATTTTTAGAAAAGCAACGAAATATGAAGATTTGAATTGACAACAGAAAAAGCAACATAGCCATGGCATGGAGGACAACGTCTGACATAAATAAGAATACAGAAAGGCATCTTCCGAGGAGATTCGCTTTCATCAATACTGTTTTCCATAGCCGTGATGCCACTCAGCTAATTATTTAGAAAATTTAATGTCGGATACAAGCCTACATGCACAGAACAAAGAATATACCATCTCATGTATATGGATGCCCTGACACTGTTTGCACAAAAACAAAAAGGATGTAGGAAAAGTTTATGAACACAACCACAATATTCAGCCAGAACATTGGAATGGAACTTGGGATGGAAAAGTGTGCACTACTGGAGATGAAAAGGGGAAAACTACATCTACAGAAATGAAAGAGAAGACCGGAAAGAGAAAAGAACTTTTAGAAACAACTATACAGTAGAAATCTTATTAATTGAATAAACACCTGGGCAGTATCCCTAATAAAGTAGTTTGTACCATTAATAGCATGGGCCAAAGAGGGACTTAGGCATCTTGATCAGAACGCTAGGAAACCTATTACGATAAACAATGCATTGCACCAAAAAGACTATACGGACCGAGGAATGAAGGGGGAAGAGGACTAATAAATGTAGAAGACGGTGTAGAAAGCAGAAAAAAGATTTCGAAAAGTACATGAGCCAGGAAACGTAAAGATTGATCACCGCAGCTAGGAACACCGTCAGGAAGAATAATAAAGGATACAACTAAAAGCAAAACAGATAAGAAAAGGGAGGGGCACAATACTTGCCGTCGGAAATCCTTGCTGTGCCACGCTTATGAATTTCCTATACTGTGGATTATCGCATCCTGCTGCACAGATGATGTCTACTGAGATGAGGTCTGAATGTTGGGCAAAGTAACGTATTCACCGATTCCAACGACTTCCGGTTTGGAAATTCCTCGAAAGTTACTTAGTTTGAGGACACTGCTGATATGTAGGTCAAGAATATCGGTAAACTGATTTTTACAGAAAAAACAAAAATTCTGAAAGTAAATTATTTAATTGAGGACACTTCTCAACCTATATTCTCAAAGAGTATTTGATCTACAGACTTGAAATTTGGTATATAGGGTATTTAGACACATGGAAAAATTTTTAGTAAGTTTTCATCTGAAAACTAAAACGGCTGCTCAGGTGTCAAAATTAAAAAAATTGGTACGTAATGGGGTTATCGGATTTCTATCTGTTCGTCAACTGTTCCACGACTGCGCATGCGTGAATCGTTCACATGACAGATTACCTATGTTCAGAAAAAGTAGTATTAAAAAACACCTTTTTATAGGGCGTGGCAAGCCAGCTTAATGGTTATCGTACTTGACTCACTGTCTTTACGTTTTGGTTTCGATTTCAGCTCGAGTGTATTTTTTTTTTTTTTTACTCTCAAGAAGTGTACTGTTTAAAAAATAAACAACATAATCATCGCATGCATATTCTCAGTTTTTGTATGAATTAAAATATAATATTTATGCGAATTTTACGATCGGGCAACACCGTGTGACATGCTAGTATAATAAATAAAAGTACCCATGTACTAACTCTTTTAATAGATATGTTTATTTACATATTTTTAGAATATGCCAATTTACCTGATTTTTTAAAAGAAAATATACATATTTACAGAAACATTTCTACAGAAATAATTAATACTAAAAGTGAAACATTCTTGGTAATTTGGCAGCGAAGCCAACAAACAACTATACGAAAAATAAATATACACCAGAAATACATGTTACCGTAGCCAATAAGTTAATGTTATATCTACCTGCCTCATTTGGTTTTGATTTTCAAGTAGTTTTTATTGCTCTTTATTTAATCTCAAAAATTTTATTTTTCAAAGTGGATACTAAAACATAATGGAAGCATCTTTTTCTTTGGAAGAAGCAAGCCTCGTTTTGAATTTTTGGGGTATTTTTTTTACGAGAGTACCCAGCGTACTATAAATACCTCAACCTCCCCATGTTAATAACGGTTTTCGGGGTACAAGGTGTTTATTCTTAAAGCCGATCGTAACATGGGAGATTGAGTATTTATTCCGAAAGCCGTTTTTAACATAGTGAAGTTGGGAGTGTTTATTCTGAAAGCCGTTCTTAACATAGGGAAGTTGGGGGTTGTTTATTCCTGAAGCCGTTCTTAACATGGGAGGCTGGAGTTTTTATACTAATCTGGGTACTCTCGTAAAAAAAATGACAAAAACATTCGAATTACATGTAAACCTTTAAATTACAAAATGAGACTTGCTTCTTCCATAGAAGATACCGTTATTTTGTTTTCAAATCCGAACGGAAAAACTGAATTTTTTAGATTAAATAAAGAGCAAAAAAAACTACTTGAACACCAAAACACATGAGCCAAGTAGGTATAAAATTAACTTTCATTGGCTACCGTAAGATTTATTTCTTGTGCATATTTATTTGGTACTCTTGTATAATTTGACTCGAATTCTCGTGAATTCCCGTCAAGCATGGATCGGGTGAGACCGGCAAATATCGGTGTCAGCCGAGCGCGTCTTAACAGACGCAAACTAATGAAAAAAAAAAAAAAAAAAAAACGGAAAAGATACAAATGCAAATAATCAAAAATAACAACAAAAAACTACTTTGAAACATTTTTTTTTTTTGCAAAATATTTATTAACAGAAAGTTTTTTTTTGTTTGTTTTTCCTCCAAGAATAGATTTTTTAACCGTATAATTGTTAGATGTAAGTACAAACTTGTTTTGTTTTCTTTTTTGTAACCGTATCTTTTTTTCTTGTTTTTTTTTTATTTTCCAGACTTTTTGTTCAGTCAACTTCTTTTGGTGGCACTGTCCATTTGTACATCTCCAGGAGAAACCATTCTTTACACACGATCTTTTTTTAAAGTAAACATTTGTGTTTACAAATGTTGCACATCATTTTGGGGGGACAGCAATTTCTTCTCCTGACAATATGAGATTGTCTGCATCAATGTTTTGATTTCTTTTTCTAACGTGTATAGATTTATTTTCTTGCCTGTCATTTTTATGTTTGGCGAGTTAGAAAATATATTTGTTTGTCAGCTTTTCTTTTTTTTTTTTTTAATCGCTTTCTTCCAATTCGAATGTCCTCTAGATAGCGCTTTTTCATTAGGCTAATCAAATTCCCAAAAATTCAATTAAAAAAAATAATAATAAATAAGTAACTAATCAGAAAATAAACAGTCACCCCCGCCCCCTTATAATCACCTTAAAAATTACTAAAAACATAACAGAAAAAAAAAATAAATAAATAAAATAAAAAGTCGAGTTAGCGTTTCAACATTTGAATAACGCTCGGCTAACACCGATGATTGCCGGTCTCGCCCGAGAATTCGGGTCAAATTATGCAAGAGTATTATTTTTCCGTATAGTTGGTTGTTGGCTCCTCTGCTTAATACCCCTTTTTATACATAATAAATAAGAATATAAGTAAACTAATCTTGTTTTTCTAAAAAAAAAAAAAAAGAATGTTTCTTTACAGAATAATATAACGGATGTTTTCAAATTTAGTAACGCGATTTACTTTCGAGGAGTTTCAAAATCGGGAGTCGTTTAGATCGATAAATACACATAATCGATTAATATTGTTACGTCAATATTTTTTCATATTTTAATTGTAATTATCATTTCTAACGACCGAGTAAAAAGAACACAACTGTCGATTTATTTTTATTTAAAATTAAAACTAGCCTATGTGCCCGGCGTTGCCCGAGTGTTTGGAGGTGTGTGTGTTGAGCAAAAAAAAAAAAAAAAGAGGTAGTAGGCAGGCCGTACCGTGAAGGAGGAAGAAAAACGTGAGGTCTGTACCGTTGCCTCTTTCGCCAAACTGGAAATGGTAGAGGTTTAAATTAAGGCTAGTCAATTGAAAATAGATGATGACTTTCGAAAATATCAGCGAAAAAAAAAAAACGACCCATCCTTGTAGAAAAGTGCCCAGTTGGGGGTGAAGGAATAATCTTTTTAGCCAATTTTTCGATATTTGTCGTCCGAATGGTCGGCTTGAAATGATACCGATCTCGTGAAAGTTCGTCGCCTCTGTCGAAAGTTTTAGGCAAACATACATACATACATACATACATTTAAACAGACAGGTGAGATTTATATTATAGAAGATGGAGGATATATTTTCGAAATCGTTGCAGACGACAGGATGTGTTTGATTACACGTACTATATCGTCCACTCATCGTCAACACTTAAAAATTTTTTGTCCGGAAGTTGTGTTACTCGCTAACTTTGCCTGAAGCGAGGGAAGTTCATCTATCTATTTATCTATCTATCTATCTATCTATCTATCTGTAAAGTTGCCTTTCTCTCTCTCTATCTCTCTCTCTCACACACACAAACACACAAACACACACACACACACACTCACTTTAATAAGTGGCCGTGTCGTATTGTGTGCTAAACTTTTCTACCCTACAGCTCCCTGAATATTTTGTCTACGGAATTGAAAGTTTATATGTACGGTAGGTGGGCCTCGGAAACACTTTCGATTTGTTTTTTAACCTGTAAATATAGCTGCTAAGGGGTAAAATAAAACAGTTGACCTTGGCGTGAGTTAATCGACTTCTGAGCATGCATACATATACGTTTTTTAGCTTGAACTCGCTTAATTTTTAACTATGGTGATAGCTCAGGTGGTAGTGACGAAAGTTGGAGCGCTGAATGCTTTCGTTTCGATGTCATCAAAGTCATTTTTTTTTTTTTACTTTTGAATCATATAAAATTTAGTTACAATCTAATAATCGATAGAGATATTTGCTCTATAATAATAAATATGAAATCCGCATGAATCAAAATAGCATATTTAAGCGTATTTTACGACCATTCAACGCTGGGCAGCCTACTAGTGTATATATATAAATACAGAAATTCATCGTAGATCATCATCATATCGCCTGAATCCTAAGATTGCATTATTGGCATTGGTTTCCCCAATATTTTTCTAGCTAGAATTCATGATAGAAAGACCAAGAATACTTAGGGGAGGGGCGACGTGAAAGTTGCCAACATCCTAAGTGAAAGTAATTTTTTGTGGAACGAAATGTATTCGAACTTGGAATACTTAAGTCTTCAGTCTGTGTTGTTAACCACTTGACATCGCCATCTCCCTCTTCATAAATGATTATATATTTATACGTACAGGATTCAGACCTAAACTATTTAACGGATCATTATGAATTTTGAAACAGCTGCTTGGTGTGAGAAGTTGTAATATGGGCTATACGAAAAACTTCGTGAACATTTATATACCATCGATTTTTGTGAAATTTTAACAATAAATACCTTAAATAAGTTTTAAGACTTTTTTGTACAGGCATTTAAAATTGTCGTAGACTCTTGAAAACTCGGTATGTTATTGCTATGCACCTTATGAGATGACTGGCTGATTTTCATGAGTTTAGGTTAAAATGAACAGCTACAGCAGAAATCGGAATACACCCTACTGAAGCCTGATTATCATAGCTGGTAAATTTAAAAACTGCAATCTGGACGCAAGTACACTTAAGAAGAACGACATGTAATAACATTTTGTTTTAAACTTGGAAAAAATGCCATCGAAACGTGTGGAATGTTTAAGACTGCTTTTGGACCATCTTGTATGAATCGAGCATTAGTTTATGGTCGGCATAAGAGATTCAAGGAAAGCAAGGTGTCTGTGATGGATGATGAGAGGTGTGGTAGGAGTAAGGAAGTTAGAACACGGAAGTTGATTGTCTAGATAAAGAATTTCAAGGATAAGGACCGTCGTGTGTCCATAGAAACAATATGTGCACTGAACTGTACACAATGAAGATGAGGAGGATTTGCGCAAACCTTGTCCAATAGGGCTCTTTTCTTTGTTATAGATTATCTAATCAAGATGGGCATCAAGACAGATCGTCACGCTCCCTATAGTCTGCTCCATGTGACTTTTGATTATTCTCTAAGCTCAAGGAAAACCTTAGGGGCTGTCGATATGACACAATTGAGGACTGAAAAGGGCTCTTACCAGGGTCATTGATACGCTCACACAGGGGGATTTCCATGGGTTCTTCCAGGGGGCGGGTTGGAATGATACAATATTGCATTGCAACCGGAGGAGATTACTTTGAAGGGGAGTTTCACGAGTGTGCTATCAATAAAATAGCCTATACAAAAATATATTTGGAACTTATTGAAGGTATTAGACATGAATTAATAAATATTCCGTAAATTTTAGTTTCTTTACGTCTAAATAGTATAATATTAGCGCAATCTTTTAATTTAAAATTCAAATATTTCGTGTTTGCATTGGATTCGATTTATAATCATTTAACATAAATGAAGCAATATCGTTTTAATTTATAATCATTTAACATAAATGAAGCAATATCGTTTCAATTTATAATCATTTAACATAAATGAAGCAATATCGTTTCAATTTCAATTTCTTCGTCCTTCACATAATAGGGGGATATGGCCTAAATACTGCATTAGAGAATTAGGCGCACGAGGGAGTATAGAGAGGAAGGAAGATAGAGGGAGGGAGACGACTACAGGCGCAGCGCATGAGGAACAGGCTACCTCTGACCTTGTTAGCAGCCGTGATGCAGTTTTCAGAGGGTTAATATCTGGAATGCACAATCACTCTAAGATCCTTGGTCTGGCTGACGGACTCCAGCAGCCAGTCACCTGGTTGGAAATCAAGGAGGAATGGAGGAGTTTGGGTACTGGTGTACTGCCATGTAGCTGGACTTGGCGACGTTTAAACTCAGGTCGCAGTCCAATAATCATCTCTAGACATAGAGGCAACGCCAGAGATCCTCATAGTCGCTGCGGGGGCCAAGAATTTTGACGTCATCAGAAAACAGGAGGGGCAGCTGAGAAATTCCTTTGGGTAAGTTATTGACGAAGATGAGAAACGACAGGAGCCCGATGGCTGAAGGATATGGCACACCACTTGTTGCACTGTATACGTCGGAAAGGACGCCGCTCACTTGAACCCGGAAGGTGAGGTCAATGAGGAAGGCGCCGATCCACTGCATAACCTCAGGATGCAGCCCGTACTCCTGGAGCTTGATGAGAAGTAGACGATGAGTTACAGAGTCGAGAGCTCTGGCAAAGTCCAGAAAGACAACGTCCGCAGTGTCTACCCTGTCAATGATTCTCGTCAGCCACTCCTCCATGACCAAAAGGTTCGTTAGGTAATAACTAAGCCGTATTGATATTGTAAGATTTGCTCGGTCCGTTTGAAGGTCGGACATCATCGCTCTTTACAGTAACACTTCCATGACTTTGCAGACAATAGAGGTGAGCGAACCAGGTCGGTAGTTTATACGGCTTTCTCTGTTAGCTGTTTTTAATATGGGGATGATCGTAGCAGCACGCTAGTCATTGGGAATGGTGTCATTAATTAAAAGGCACGTGGGGGTGTAGAGATGAAAACGGCGATCTATTTGAGGATTTGGGGTGGGTTCTATCAAAACCAAAACCTTTTGTTGCATCAAGTGATCTGAGGACTTGCTCAATGTCTTCTCTATCAAACTGGATTTGCGGTATAGGTGAGTGTTGCGGTCAAACGTTGCCATCATCTCTTCTGGAAATAGTTGAGAAGTTGGCTGCGAAAATGGAAGATTTCTCAGTAGGGTCTTCAACAGTCGTTTGGTCTGTCTTCAACTTTACAATCTGTTTGTTTAGGCGGGCATTTCGTTGGACATGCGCAAAAAATCTTTTGAGTTTCGGTTAGCGTCGTTTCTATATGTTCTTCGAACTTCAGGCAGTCTTGCCTCTCATTATCAGCGGTATGGTTTCGCTGTCTTTTGTATTGTGCGTAGACGGCATCCGATTTGTGGTTAATGTACTCCTGCCAAGCTTCATCCATTAACATTCTCTGTTTTCACCTTTTCCTCACCCATGGTTTGGCCTTTTGACTCGTGGCAGATTTTTGAAGGGGTACAGTAAGTTCGGTGATCCAGGCAATTGGATGCTTAAACGTTGTCCAAAATGTCTTCGACTGAGATCAATGAACTCATGGAACGCCAATCAATAGTGTCTGTAGCATCAAGAAGAGCTGGTACATTTGTGGCTGACAACATGCGTCATGGCAGGCTGGATAGTTGAGGAGGCGAGAATGAGGTTAGCATGCTGAAACTGAAAACGCAGTAGTCCTCCAACCTTATCAGCGGCAGGGTAGTGACGTTTGAGACAGATCGGGGGTATGACGTAAAAAACATATCAAGGGTTGATTGTCGAGTTCCACCAAGAAAGTGGGTGGGGAGTTTACATGCTGGAGCAGGAAGAAATCTTTCGACACTTCCAAAAAGACTTAAGCCGAAGAAACTTGTTTATGGCATACATCATGCGAACAACCAGTCAATTCTGAATGCATTAAAGTCACCGATGAAAGGACAGTCTTACATGGAAGCTAAGAGATGTTCATCGTCAGTAATTTAAGATTTAGAAGATTAAGGGAAGCTTAACTGCAGCGCCGGAAGTGTAGCACAGGACAGCATCGTAGTTCGGCGTCTAGCAGGCATCTGGGGGGGGACAGAGACTTTGGTTGGTTTG
>NC_136513.1:23797500-23852500 GCF_053919585.1 Euprymna scolopes | reverse complement strand
GACTAAGGCCTTTTTGAAAGGAGAGTAAGGCGTTTCAGTTGTTGAGATGCTTTGCTTGCCAATTGGGTTTAATACGGACAGACAGAGACAATCGTCACTGGTTTATTTGTATGTTTATAAATGTCTGTGTAATTAGGTGGACGGGATCAACGGACAGTAAGGGACAAGGCAAAGAAAGAGGTAGAAGGAGACGGGTTAGAGGAAGAGAGTGGTGTGTAAGTAATATAAGGAGAGGGGGGAAGTGGGTGAGAATGTCAGAGAGACAGAAGGAGTGGTGGATGGGTGAGAACGAAACGTGGTGTGTTAGGGATATCGGGAGAGAGAAAAAAGTGTGACAGTGTTAGAGAAAGGGAGAGGAAGATAACGGATGATGTTAGGGAGACTAGCAGAGAAGACGTGAGGGTGTTAGAGAGAAAGAGAGAGAGAGAGGGTTTATTAGAGAGACTGAAATAAGGAGAGGCGGGTTTTGAGCATATTAGAGATAAGAGGAAACAGAAAAAGTGTGATGTTAGAGAGATGATAGAGAAGGAGAAAAGGAGAGGGTAAATGTATTAGGAAGACTTTGAGAGAGAAGGGGTGAGGGTGTTATAGAGATCTAGAGAGAGAAAAAGAGAGAAAGGGAGAACTGGTTGTACAAGCGTTAGAGAATTAGAGGGGAGAAAAGACGTTAGTGTTAGGAAGAGAGAGAGAGAGAGAGAGAGTAAAATGGAGGTTGAGAGAGAGAGAGATTTAGCCGAGAGAATGCAAGTGTAAAGGTAGGAAATAAGAGAGAAAGAGAGAGAAAGATGGAGGAAGGGCAGGGTGTAAAGCTCTTAGGGACACATAAGAGTTTTAAGGGGGGTAGCAAAGAGAATTGTTATTGCATTGGAGAAACTTAAATGGGGAGAGAGAGAAAGAGAGAGAGACAGCGGGGGAAAAAGAGAACGGTGCGTATGTTGGTGCTAGGGAGACAAAGCGCGTAAGAGAGATAGATAGATAGATAGAGAGAGAGAGAGAGAGAGAGAGAGAGAGAGAGAGAGATTGAGAGCAACTGAAAGAGAGAAAGAAAGTTGGAACAAGTGTGTGAATATTTTAGGTAAATATAGCAGTGAGGGGTTTAGAGAGACTGAGAGACAGTGAGAGAGAGAGAGAGAGAGAGAGCGCGCAAGAAAGAAAGAGAGGAAGAATAAGGGAAGCGGTCAAAGAGAGTATGATGAGGCTTAAGGGAAAGAGAATGGGTACGACTGAAAGAGAGAGTGAGGGGAAGAAAGAGAGGTGAGAACACAGTGTGAGGGCGTTAGAGAGACTTAAAAAGAGAAATAGCGGGAGAACGGGAGTGTGAGAATGTTATGGAAACTATAAAAAAAGGGGTTAGATCGTCAGAGAGACTACAATGATAAAAGAGAGAGAGAGAGATATTAATTCGAGAATCTGTACGTAATTTCTAACTAAACCCATTATCTTATCCAAATTAATAGGTTGCACTTTATCTGTTGTACAACATTTAAAGTGCTACGTAAGAGTAAATCTATGAGACAGTCCGTAGACAAAATAAAAAGTTCGGTTCGAAATTCTGTTCCGATTTTCTAATTTGACACAAATATTCCCGAGTTCAATAAGACGCATCTGGAGCAGGTAGAAGGATACATCGACCGAAACCTTGTGACAGTAGCACCAAAAATTAAAGCAGTAGTTGAAATAATTCAAATAATACAAACTATAAATCCTCATTTGAAATAAGCAAAGCTAGATAACTTTTTTACAACGGAGTCACTGCTTACAAGGCCCGAAGCCCACTCGAGGATAAGTAAATGAACGGCAGATGGTTGTTGTAACAACACCATAATGATCGGTAGTAAATTGGGTAAAAATTTAATAGGGAGAATCTTTTTTTACATTGGATTAGAAAACGACTATGTTGTAGTCAACTGAAAAGCAGTCTCACGGTATAGTATTTCTCGGGCAGGTAGTTCTCGTAACGAAATTTAAACAGCTCTATAAATCACCATGCACACATGTATGGAGTATTGTTGCCACACATAAATATTACCGAGTCCCCCCCCCAAAAAAAATAGGATTTTTTAATCTATTAGATTAGGCTGTCTGAAGGTATTGGCTTCCAAGCTAAAATGCATCAAACGTTTACTATTCACTATGTTTACTAGTTTCCTTTTGAAAAACTAAGCTAAAACAAACCTGGCACTATATATATATATATATATATATATATATATATATATATATATATATATATATATATATATATATATATATATATATATATATATATATATATATATATATATATATATATATATATATATATATATATATATATATATATATATATATATATATATATATATATATATATATATATATATATATATATATATATATATATATATATATATATATATATATATATATATATATATATATATATATATATATATATATATATATATATATATATATATATATATATATATATATATATATATATATATATATATATATATATATATATATATATATATATATATATATATATATATATATATATATATATATATATATATATATATATATATATATATATATATATATATATATATATATATATATATATATATATATATATATATATATATATATATATATATATATATATATATATATATATATATATATATATATATATATATATATATATATATATATATATATATATATATATATATATATATATATATATATATATATATATATATATATATATATATATATATATATATATATATATATATATATATATATATATATATATATATATATATATAATATATATATATATATATATATATATATATATATATATATATATATATATATATATATATATATATATATATATATATATATATATATACACACAGTGCCACGCAATGTATTGTATGCATTACATTTTTCTTCATAACTTTAATTAGGGTTCAAGATTTTACCTAAAATTTGGTCAGTATATTCCTATTACTATTCTAAATTATATTTGGAGTAGTAATTACAAAATCAAAGTTTAGAGAGTTTATATTTAAGGAAAAATGTGAATTAACAAACGCAAAAGTATTGGATATATTTAAAAAAAATTCTTTTTCTGGAATAGATTTAAATAACTTTTGCTTAGCGTGTTGCAATAATGCAAACGAGTTATCACTGACCAATCAGAGAGCTTTATAAAATTCTTCCAGTTTGGGCTCACTCCTTCAAAGTCAACCACTTCATTTATAATAATGGCTAAAACTAAAGTGTTGTCAACAGACATTCGTCAAAAAATCATTGATAAGCACAAAGAAGGAAAAGAGTATCGAATAATATCAAGGGAACTTAACCTACCACTTAGTACAGTTGGAAATGTTATTTGAAAAATTAAAAACCCTGGTGAAGCTGTTGCAAATCTTCCAAGATGTGGTCGGCCAAGGAAATTAAACGAAAAAAAATATAGGGGGTAAGCAGAAAGGTACAAAAAAAACTTTTCTTACTCGTGGTGAAATTCAAACCGACCTCAGAGAATCTGGGATTAATGTGAGCAAGGATACAATCAGTAGAGTTCTAAATCATGCAGGTTTTGTATCAATGTCCCCAAGAAAAGTTCCATTATTGAAGCTTAAACATGTCAGATAATGTTTGAATTATGTTAAAACATATGGGGAACAACGCCACAATTTTAGAACATGGTAATCTGGTCAGACGAAACGAAAATCGAAATCTTTGGAAGAAACACAGCAACACATGTATGGCGTAAAAATGGCACCACCTATAAGAAAAAGAATACCATTCCTACGGTAAAGTTTGGCGGTGGTTCGATTATGGTATATTTTTTTTTCATCCAAAGGTACTGGTGAACTAGAAATCATCAATGGTAGAATGAATGGACGTATGTACAGGGAGATTTTGGAGAAAAACCTCCAGAAATCTGCTGGGAATTTTATGTTTCAGCAGGACAATGATCCCAAGCATACTGCCAAACTCACCAAAGAATGGCTTAGAAATAACGGAATTGACGTTCTTATTTGGCTCAGTCAGTCTCCAGACCTCAACCCAGTTGAAAATTTGTGGAAAATATTGAAGATCAATGTTCACAAGAGGAATCCACAAAATATTCAACAGCTAGAACAGTTCTGCAAAAAAAGAATGGCGCAAAATACCTGCATATCTTTGCAAAAAAAACGTGTGCAACTATAGAAAGCGATTGGAAGCGGTTGAACGCAATAAAGGCTATGCAACCAAATATTAAATCAATGTATTCAAAACTTTTGCGTTAGTTGATTTATATTTTTCCTTTACTATAAACTTTTTAAACTTTAATTTTGTAAGTACTACCCCAAATATTAGTTAGAATAGTAATAGGAATATACTGACCAAATTTTAGGTAAAATCTTGAACCCTGATTTGTTTATTTATTTTTATAAGCGATTATGTGGTGTGTTTTTTTTTTTCACCCGCTAAGTATTTTAAAGGTTGAGGTTATCTGCCCTTTGTTTATATTCTAGTCGCCCCCACATTTTTGGGACGTATTATTTCTGATTAATTTATTATTTTAATATTTATTTAAATATTTTTACATGCATATATAGATAACTTAATTTTAATGCACGTTAAAAATATTTAAATAAATATTTAGATAATAAAGTATGTGTGTGTGTGTGAGAGAGAGAGAGAAGAGAGAGAGAGAAGAGAGAAAGGGAGAAGAAGAGAGGGTGGAGACGATGAGCAAGAATCATACATAAGTTTATGTGTTAGTTTGAGAAGAGTAAAAACGAGAGAACTTAGACAGACAGACCGAGTTCTACGTAAATGGATCTCGGGGGTTAGAGCTCTAGGACGGGGAACAGAGGGCATAGGACATGAGGATCATACCGCCCTTTCTCCGCAACCATTAGTCGTGTGCTGGTATTGATACTTTTTTTTTCAGCCCATATCGTACGCGTGGGAACGCGGACTGAACTCGCAACGAAATTCCGTCTACAACATTTGTCCGTCTTCCAACCCTACACCCGGCATCATCTTTGTAGAAGAAAGGGGACCTGCGTGCGTGTACGTGCGTGTGTGTGTGTGTGTGTGTGTGTGTGTGTGTGTGTGTGTGTGTGTGTGTGATTTCGTTTGTCCTGTCTATCAAGAATCTAAAAATAGCAACAACTAAAGCACGACTACGTTCGTGTAACTCCTCTGTCATTCATAGTTGGTGTCCAACATTCCGGTAAAAAAAAGAATCGGGGCATATTTTACAATGGACAACAAACTGAAAAAAGTGTTCATTAAATAAATATGAAGCAAATAACTGTGGTATTTTTTTTTTTTTTTTAGATTAGGTCCACCTCCACAATTTTCTTGTAAATGACGACTTTTAAAAGTTTTCGGCTATGCTGAATACGGAAATCGCATTGAAAATTTTGCAGAAACAAGTAGTTATCGAGATATAAAAAGTTGTTTTATGCATTGTATTCTTTGGCGGACATCTTTGCTACGCGCGTAGATTTGTTTATGGCGCACGCGCGTAAAAAAGATGGCCGCCAAAGAATACGAGCATAATACAACTTTTCATATTTCGATTACTACTTATTTCTGCAGAATTTCAATGCGAATTCCGTATTCAGGATTTGTATGCTGGGACTCAAAATCAAGAAATTTAACCATTTCTGCTGATTTTGCGGTAGGAGTAAAGTTCCGTGCAATTCTAGGAGGCCCACTTTCCCTGGCTTTGCCTTCTCTCTTTGAGAAGGGGTTAGTTTATTGCTAATCGTCTGAGGCGGGGAATGCCAGACACTTTTTGAAGGTCCTTTGGAGCAATAACTTCTCAATTCCACTTTCCGACCTTGTGTCTAAGTTCTTGCAGTGGGAGAGAACTAAACTAAACACCTTCCGTCAGTATCTTTTGTTTATTTATGAGTTTAAAGCAATTATCGAGACTTCAAAGTGGCAACCTCATATCTGTCATCTTAATAGTAATTCTAACTTAAGCGTTGTCACTACTTCTATTTCAAACTTTGAAGCTTTAAAATAAATCAAACTTCAAAGCTTTAAAATAAGTTAAGACACACAAAAACTTATTCAGCTAGGTAGAAGAGTAAATTATATTTTCTTTTGGTATCGTTTATTTGTTATATTATATATGTGTCATCTGTCTGCCTGTTTTACAAGTACTTGGTAATAGTAGCTGCTCCGACGAACTACAAACCCTAGTACCGCCTCAACGTAAATACTCCTGGTAAACCCAACAAGCAGCAAAATCCCACCTCTATTCAATAGGAATCCCTATATGAAAGGAAGCCTTCTACTCTATTAGTTTCTTTCCTAGGACTGCTAGACTTTGGAACTCCCTTCCCGATTCTTGTTTCCTCGACTATACTGAGATGCAGAAGTTCAAGTGTAGTGTTAACAGACATCATGCTGCTCAGTTCCCCACATAGTACCCCTAAAAAATCATTTCCCAGATAGTATTCCCCTATATTAAAGTGGCATTGTGCCTTGTTAGAGGTGAAAATGCAATATATATATATATATATATATATATATATATATATATATATATATATATATATTAAATTGTGATTCAATGAATTTCAAGTTTATAAAGCCGAGAGCAATGCGTAAAACCCGGAAAAGAGAACTAGGTCGAAGTGTGGATTCCATGAACAAAGCTTCTTTCTCAAAGGTACACGCCTGTGGAACTCTCTTCCGTTTGCCTGTTTCTCACCTGACTACAACTTGGACGTCTTCAAGTCCAACATAAACAAGTTTCTGATGAACCGCCCCCTTAAGTAAGATTTTATCAGATCTCCATTGCTAACGATTACTGCGATATAGTCCCATTAATTACTGTACACGCAATAATCCTTATCCCCAAGTGGCCTCCGGGGCTTGATAAGTGGTGACTTCCATGTAAAAAAAAATAAGAGAAAGGGAAGAACGGAAAAATAAACAAACAAATAGACAGGTGTGGTCGTGTATTAAAAATGGTAGAGAAATGTCTACTCATTTCTCACTCCTCCTTTAACTATACAAACATCAGCAAACCAGGTTGCTGACATGTTCGGTGTATAAAGTCCGTTGGTGTTTCGGAACTTTGATTAATTTCCGGTGTAATCCTTCTCTTTTTAAAACAAAAGTATTTTTCAAAATACTGGAAGCCACCAGAATCGCAGTAAATGTCTAGTACCGCAGTCAGAGATGATTACTTTATTGTTTAGCTAACTGGGGATAATTTTTTTTATTATAATTTTTGGCTATATTTTATCCTTTGTAATGATATTCCCCCCCTTTATTTTAATAACAGACATTTATCTACCATTTTGCTACACAACCACACACCTGTCTATTTGTTTTTTTTTGTTTTGTTTTTTTACACAGTGGTCACCACTTATCAAGGCCCGGAAGCCACTCAGGGATAGGGGTTATTGCAAGTACATTACGTTACTGTGGAGATTTGATGAAGTGTTTACTTAAGGGGGCGGTTCATTAGGAGTTTGTTAACGTTGGACTTGAACACATCCAAGTTGTAGTCCGGTGGGAAGCAGGCAGACGGAACAGAGTTCCACATGCGTGCAGTTCTAAGAAAGAAGCTTTGTTCATGGAATCCACGTTTTGATTTAGGCACAGATAAAGAGTGGGGGAAATTTTTCATGGTGGATTCAGCTAGACGGGTGTTTTTCGTGAAAGATTGGCGAGGGGGGGCCAGAGATTGGAGTTCAGACGAGCACCTGGCATGGAAATAACGATAAAACAAGGATAGGCTCGCAACGTCTCTTCTGTGGGAGAGAGGTTGCATGGTAGAGAAAAGAGGTTTAGTTTTTCTTTGTTTCCCCGTTTCTCTTTTCCAGTTTTTCCGAATTGCTCTCAGCTTTTATAAACTTTCATATGAACCGACATGTATTTCTTTACCAGCAATGCTTCAAGAAAACTACCATTTACTCACACACACACACACACACACACATATATATATATATATATATATATATATATATATATATATATATATATATAAGGCTTCCTTCAGTCTTGACAGCCTATGGATAACCACGGTAGGGTGCCTGCGCGTGTAATTTTTGTGGCAAGATTTGCGCAATCTCCAACCGCACCTCTCCTGAGTCGACATTGTTGAAGACCAGTGGCAGGTGGGGGTTCAGGATTACTGGAAACAATGCCGAGATAGGCGGAAAGCACATACAGCTCCTAGATTTCACAAATGATCACCCATCTGGTACTAGCCAGGCTCAACGTTTCTTAACTTCAGTGATCTGAGAGGAACCGGTGTATCAACGTGATTATATATATATATATATATATATATATATATATATATATATATATATATATGTGTGTATGTGTGTGTGTGTGTGTGTGTGTGTGTGTGCAGGAAGACCCTACGTTAGCCGGTATTGAATGAGGATCAATGAATATTCCACCCTTTCATATATCATTGTCATTGAAATAAATGAAATCCCCTATTTTTTTAATGCAATTGATTAATTACTTCCTAATGTTGGGGACCACCACGGTTCACCAAAAAAAAATGCTTCGCATGCCTCTCCGCAGTGATTTACATTCAAGAAAACTATTGTTGACTTTATAAAATTATTTTTATATATAACGGCTGTAATTAAAGTTTACAATACAAAAACCAAGAATCCTGGTTCAGTGTTGCTCTAAGCAGAAACATTCATTATGTATGCGCCGCTGTATTATAAAAGAACCTTCTGTTGATTTTCTGTGCAGAAGCGTTTTGCTTGTACGGTGATATATAGCGTATGGAATTTTAAAAGTTGGGTGTAATTTAAAAAAAAAAGAAATCGGCTCAGCCGTTTAGGATTCTCTAGGAAGTCTATATCTCTCACACACATACACACACAAAGTTACCTTTATATAAAAGTAAATAGCAACTCTGTGTGTGCGCATACGCGCAGTGTAATCATGTTGACACACCGTCAGATAACCGTAATTAAGCAACGTTGAGCCTAGCTAGTATTAGCTGCGTTACCATTTGTAATTCTAGGCGCTGTATGTGCTCCCCGCTTATCTCGGCATTGTTTCCAGTCGTCCTGCCACTGTTATTTAACAGTGCAGACTCAGAAGAGCTGTGGTTGGAGATTGTGCAACTCTTGCCGCAAACATTCTACACACGGGCACCAATACGCTGCGAAGAAGAAAGGCTCTCTCTCTACCGTGCTAGAAAACTACTAACACCCGAAAGTATCCTGTATATCTATAAGGCCACCATTCGCCCATGTATAGAGTATTGCTGTCACATTTGGGCTGGTGCATCTACTGCTAGTCTTTCGCTCCTGGACAAGGTCCAAAAGAGAGTCGCCAATCTGATAGGCCCTGAACTGGCATCTAAGCTTCAGACTCTGTCTTATCGACGAAATGTTGCATCCCTCTGCCTGTTCTACAAGTATTTTAATGGTAAATGCTCTGGCGAACTGCAGACACTTGTGCCCCCACGACGTAGACACTCTTGACAAATTCGACAAGCAGCTAGATCCCACCCCCACAGTGTAGAGATCCCTAGATGTAAAAGATCTTTCTACTCCAGTAGTTTCTTCCCCAGAACTGCTAGACTTTGGAATTTCATTCCAGGTCCCTGCTTCCCCAACTGTACTGACGTGCAGAAGTTTAACTGTAACGTGAACCGACATCTTGCTGCCGAAATCCCTGCATAGTACCTCAGTAGTTGTTGCCCCCGATAGTAACCCCCTTCACCAAAGTGGCAATTTGCTTTGTTTTGGCTGAAAATGTCATTAAAAAAATACAGTGGATATCCATAGTCTGTCAAAACTGCAGGAAGTCACCACGTATGCATATAGAAGCTCTATCTACAACCTATTTATAACGATTGTAAATAAACCTTTAACCCGCTACTGTTTCGCAGTGGGCGCTTTTTTCCTTTCCATTTTACTACGATTCCAGCATTGTATTTCTCCTATTTCCATTGTCGTTTATTTAGCCGCATAATTATGAGCACCTGCTGTCGAGATTCGAGTAACCTTTTACTTCACGAGTTATTTCTCTAGACATTGACTATAACCTTTGATATATTACCCATAATCCTTTTCTCTTCCGGCTGGTCATTTTGCTTTTGTTTTCTTTCTAGTTTCTTTTTTTCTTCTTTTTTTTTTAAATAGCCAACAATTGATCGATTCTTAAGATACGTCCATTCAATCTCCACGTTTAACGCTGTAAATTGTATTTCAAACTTATCTATGACAGACCGATGAAAAATATTATTTAAAAAGTAAGCATGACAGTAAACAGTCTACGTAAACTTCAACATGACAGACCGACGGCTATATTCTTTTAAAATAAAACACCGCAGTCCACTGAAAATAATATTAATATTTAAGCGTGACAGACAAAAGAATGTGCTATTTTAACTTATCTATGACAGACAAACGAGGATACTATTTTAAACGTAAGCAAGCCAAACCACTGAAAATGCAATTTGAACTTCAGTGTGACAGAAATACAACTATGCTACCTTAATATTATGTGTGACAAACCGTCAAATATTCTGTTTTAAACTTAACGCGTGACAGGCCGACGAATATGTGTTACATTTAAGTGTAACAGGTTGATTGAATTGCTATTTTAGACTCAAGTATGACCAGCACATTTGAATGTTATTTAAAGCTTAAACGCGACAGATACGCGAATAGTCTATTGTAAACCGAACACATGACAAATTGATGAATCTGCAATTTTAATCGATAAATACAAGGCGCCTTCAATAAGTTTCAAGACTTTTTCCGTATGGGCATGTTTATTGATAGTATACATATCCAACGGTAGTCCCCTTTGAAGTAATCTCCTCCGGCAGCAATGCACTTGTACCGTTGTAACAACTTCTGCAAGGCCTCATATAAGTCCTTTTTTTTTACATGGAGTTCACCAATGGCCACTCAGGGATAAGGGTTATTGTGTGTACAGTAATCAAAGGGATAGTGTAGCAATAGTATTGGAGAAATTGTGAGGTGTCATTACTTAGGGGGGCGGTTCATCGGGAATTTGTTTGTGTTGGACTTGAAGACATCCAGGTTGAAGTCGAGAGGGAAACAGGCAAGCTGAACAGAGTTCCACAAGCGTGCAGTTCTAAGAAAGAAGCTTTGTTCATGGTATCTACGTTTAGATTTAGGCACAGATAGGGAGTGGGGAAAATTATTGACGGTGGTTTCAGCTAGTCGGGTGTTTTTTGAAAAAGATTGGCGAGGGGGGACCAGAGAATGGAACTCAGACGAGCACCTGCCATGGAAATAACGATAGAACAATGACAGGCTCGCTACGTATCTTCTGTGAGAAAGAGGTTGCAGGGTAGAGAAAAGGGCATCCCCCACCAAGCCACGGAGTCTATTTTGTCCTCTTGTATGACCTTGTCAATGACCTTCATCACAGCCTTTTTCATCTGAATTGTCTCATAATAACAGCCTCTAAGGTTTTACTTGAGTTTAGTGAACAGCCAAAAGTCACAGGGAACCGCGGGATCTAAATTGATCAGTTCAGCCATCTTCCTACTGTCGTGACAACGTCCTTCTTTCTGGTCTTCTGCGAGCACCCTTAGAACGAACTTGGTGCAAATCTTCCACATCCTCAGTTCTTCGCGAATAATTGTGTGAACAGTTGCTATGCTGACATCAAAGTGTGCACTTATTGTTTCTATAGACATACGACGGTCCTTATCCATAAAATTCTTTATTTGGCCAATCAACAATGGTGTTCAGACTTCCTTACTCATCCACACCTTCACAGACTTTATGCTTTCCTTGAATCTCGTATGTAACACAAAAATCGATACTCGATTCATGCAAGATGTTCCAAAAGCAACCAGAATCGTTCCATACGTTTCTGTGGCATGTTCCCAAGTTTAAAACAGAATTATATGGCATATCGTTCTTTTAAAGTGTCCTCACGTTCAGATTGCATTTTGAAATTCACAAGCTGCGACAATCAGGTTTTAGTAGGGTGTATTCCAATTCTTGCTGTAGCTGTTCATATTTTTGAACTCTAGTGTAGTATGATCTCGCACAGTCGGGAGATTCTATTTATAAACGATGCTGCTAGGAACTGACGAATCAAATTAATTCACGTTCTGCTACCAACCAATTAGAAACCAGAATTGCTCCATAAAAATTAAACCTTTTCTGTAGCAACTTCGCATATGTTTTCTTCGCTCTGTGAATTCAAACTCAAGAACTGGCTACCGAGAACCAGTCATCTCCAGGACTTGTATAGGACAACTAACCATCGGAAACTGTTCTGAAACTGAACCTGGCTTACAACTCAAGACCATAAATCATAAAAATTGGTCATCTAATAAGATATATAGCAATAACACAAAGTATTTTGCAGATTCTACGACAATTTTAAATTCCTATACAAAAAAAAAAGATTGGAAACTTGCACCTCGTAGCTTGATCACATTATGGCCACAAACAATTTGTTCAAATGTTATTCTTTGCTAACCCCTTAAATTTAAACTTCAAAATAAACATCCTCTCGAAAGAATAACAGTAAAGTATCAGTTTGTCTATTAAACTACAGCTTTTCCGTGTTCGGTTAGTGCAGGAGAAATTCTGGTGCTTTTTAGGAATAGATATCCAGTGTAATAAAATTTAAAAATTCATCATCTGTGACGATCTGGCTATAGTAGGGTGTATTCCAATTCATGCTATAGCTGTTTATTTGAATCTGAAATCATAATAATTGTCATTTCATAAGATGTACAGCAATAACAGACTGAATTTTAAAAGAGTATACGACAATTTTAAATGCCTGTAACAAAAAAGTCTAGAAACTTATTGAAGGCACCTCGTATGTTATTTCAAACTTAAGCATGAGATTCATATGTTATTTTACACTGCATGACTACAAAACGATGAATATATTTTAAACTTAAGCTTGACAAACCGATAAAAAATTCTATTTTAAAATTAAATGTCATTTTAAATTTAACGGTTACGGACTGATGAAACTACTATATGAGAATTGTACGTTAACGTCCGACAGATATGTTATTTTAAACTTAAGCATTACAGACCGATGATAAATGCTGCTTTTTCTTTTTCTTTTTTTTTTTGTTTAAGCGTTACAGACTGAGGAAAATACTATTTTTAACATAAGCTTGACAGACCAAAAGATTGGAAAGAAAACTAGACGGCACATACACCCGTATGCTACGAAGAGTATTAAATATACCTTGGCAAAATCATCTTACAAAGCAGCAACTTTATGGCAACCTACTTGCCATATCTAATACCATCAGGGAGAGAGGCCTACGATTTGCCGGTCACTGTCTGAGGAGAAAGCATGAATTGCCGAGTGTTATATTGCTATGGCCTCCACGACACAGGCGTGCAAGCAAAGGACGACCTAGATCCACGTACATCCAGCAAATAGCACACGACGCCAACTGTGGACCTGAAGATCTGGGGCAGCTGATGTATAAATATGCTATTTTAAACTTAAGCGTTACGGACTGATAAAAATACTACTTTAAACTTAAGTGTTACAGACCGCTAAAAATATCATTTTATAATTAAGCTTTACTGATGTACAAATATGCTATTTTAAACTTAAGCGTTACGGACGGATGAAAATACTACTTTAAACTCAAGCGTTACGGGCAGACAAAATACTATTTTAAGATTAAGCTTTCCTGGTGTACAAATATGCTATTTTAAACTTAAGTGTTACGGACTGATAAAGCAATTTCTTTAAACTCAATCATTACAGACCGATGAAAATACTATTTTAAAATTAAACGTTACAGTCCGATGAGTATGTTATTTTAAACTTAATTATGAAAGTCCTCAAGCGTTACGGACCGGCGAATATGCGATTTTAACTGTAAGTGTAACAGACCAAAAATGCTATTTGCACTTGTGCGTTACAGACGGATGAAAAAGCTTCTTTTTTTTACATGGGGGTCCCCACTTATTAAGGCCCAGGCCCGGGGATAAGGGTTATTGTGTGTACACTAATCAGTGGGATAGTATCGTAGTAATAGTTAGTATTGGGGATTTGATAGGTGTGATTACTTAAGGAGGCGGTTCATCAGGAATTTGTTTGTGTTGGACTTGAAGACATCCAAGTTGAATTCGGGTGGGGAAACAGGCAAGAGGCAGAGAGTTCCATAGCCGTGCAGTTCTAAGAAAGAAGCTTTTTTCATGGAATCTACGTTTTGATTTAGACACGGATAAAGAATGGGGAAAATTATTGACAGTGGTTTCAGCTAGTCGGGTGTTTTTCGTGAAAGATTGGCGGGGGGCCAGAGAATGGAGCTCAGACGAGCACTTGCCATGGAAATAACGATAAAACAGAGACAGGCTCGCAACGTCTCTTCTGTGGAAGAGAGGTTGCAGGGCAGGGAAAAGGTCATCCCTCACCAAGCCACGAAGTCTATTTTGTACTCTGTCAAGGCAGGATAGACTGTTTTCAGCAGCTCCTGCCCAGATATGGCAGCAGTACTCCATCCTTGGACGTACTTGGCTTTTATATAGATAAAGAATTGCATCATTATTGAGATATCTTCTGGAGTGGTAGAAGGATCCCACCATTTTCCCAGCGATCTTGGCCACAGACTTGATGTATGTGTTCCATTTCAGATCATGAGTAAAGGTGAAACCCAGAAGCTTATCAAAACATGGGGCCTCCCCTAGACGAGAGCCATTCATTTCAATCGATGCCAGATGGGGATCAGCGCGTGTATGATGTAATGATAGGAGCTTGGTCTTAGATGCATTAAAGGTAACCAGCCACCTCTTCCCCCACTGAACCACGCGCCCAAGATCTGAGGAGAGAGAATCAGAGAGATCGTTGCCATTTACGGCCTTTGATGTGTTGCCAATAATAGTCGTGTCATCAGCATAGATGTCAACGAATGATTTAAGTATGTGTTTTGGGAGATCATTGATGTAGATCAAGAAGAGAGTTGGGCCCAGGATGGACCTCTGAGGGACTTTAGCATTAATACTGCAGGCTTCTCATTTTTGTCCATCAACCACTACTCTTATGAGCCTATCAGAGAGAAATGATTTAATGATAGATAAAACATTTCCAGTAATACCGTAGCTGGAAATCTTGTGAAGTACGCCTTTATGCCATACCTTATCGAAGGCCTTTGATATGTCAAGAGCAATTGCCCTAGAAATGAAGCCTTTGTCTAGAGATTCGCTAATTCTATGTGATATAACTGTTAGCACGTCAGCTGTAGATCTAGCAGAACGGAAACCATATTGCGTGTCACTAAGAAGGTTATTTCTGCTGAGGTGGTTGACTATGTCTCTATTTAATGTGGATTCCAGCAACTTACTCATGAAACTCAGGAGACTTATTGGTCTGTATTGAGAGGGAGATGACTTTAAAATGAAATGCTACGGAACATTAAATGTGCTATTTTAAACTTAAGCGTTACAGACCCATTAAAATATTCTTTAACTTAAACCTTAGTGAACGACAGAAATTATATTTCCAATTTTAGTCTTAGAGACTCTGGAAATTCTGAAAATGAAATTTTAAACTTAATCCTTTCAGACGGATGAAATTATTTGTAAACTTAAGCATTACAGAAAGGTGAATAAGTCATTTTAAATGTAGGCATCCGAAATGGAAGAAAATGTTATTTTAAACTTAAGTATTACGGAACGACGAATATGCTATTTTAAACTTAAGCGTTACGAAATGGTGAAAATGCTATTTTAATTAAGCGTTACAAAATGGTGAAAATACTATTTTAAACTTCAGACTTACACATCGGCGATATGTTATTTTAAGCTTAATGCTTTAAAACCAATGAAAGTGCTTTTTTAAACTTAAGCGTTACAGACTGATGAAGATGTTATTTTAAACTTACAGGTCGATAAAAATACTTTTTAACACTTAGAACCAGTGATACCAATATTTTTTGCTAGGTGCTCGACTGAGCTCCAATCTGTGCCCTTCCACCTAAAACATTCTCAGCAATAAGCTTTCTTGCTACCAATACACAAAACAACTATCCTTTCTTTCTTTTATCTACTTTAATCAAACGGACCTTCCATGAACGAAGTTTATTTCCAAGAACTTCACACGCGTAACACACATTACCGCCGGGATGCTTCCCTGCAGACTGCCACATGATTGGTTTCAAGTCCAGTGTCAACAAATATCTGTCGAGTCGTCTTGCGAATAATCAACTATTATTCTGAGTTCTTGTATAGTACTAATCCATCATCCAACTGAAAATTAGTAAGCATTATCATTGAGTACATGTTGGCCGTTCTAAGTGGCGAACTATGATTATATGAAAAATGTATACTCTGTATGGAGAGACTAGGGAAGTGAATGAAATGTACGTATTTTAAATCTTCAAATGCCTGAACTTACAAACAGGCATTCAATCAACCGACATTCAAGGTGTCATTGAGTGAAAATGTCAAGGTTCGCAAAGGATCAGTAAAAAAAGAGTAAAAAGGTCGCTCAGCACAGACAGATGTTGCCCCAAAGGGAGATACGGCGAAATTTAAATTTGTTGTGTAAAGTCCAGAATAGTTAACAGTCGGGAAGTCGTAAACATAAAACTAAAAACTACAAATAACTTATACCAAATACCAAAAATATTGTAAACAAATGGATGAAATGCATCAGAAACTTCGACAAAAACACCCAGCATTAGTTAACAGAAATGGTCCAATTCTCCTCCGTAACAATGCCCGGCCGCATGTTGCTAAACCGACACTGCAGAAGTTGAACGAATTACCGACCATCACTTTTCAAGCATCTCGACAACTGAGTGATAAATGCTTCAAAAACATAAACGATATCAAAAAGCCTTCAGCGACTTTATCGCCACCAGAACGCAAGACTTTTTACGTTCCTGGCATAAATACACGTGTTTCGCGTTCGCGAAAGTCAGTTGATTCTAATGCTACTTATTTCGATCAATACATTTTTTTTGTTTTCGCCGAGGCATGTTCATCTGAATTTAAATGTTAAAAACCGCAAGAGATTCTTGTCGACCTGACATATATATTTAACACGTGTGTTTTGAACCACATTTTCTAACAGTTTTTTTAGAAATTTCTAATAGGTTGTCTAATATTCTTCAACGCTATTCAACGAAACACGTGTAAGACGTACCTCATCAAAGAAACAAAAATAAAAATGAATATTAGTGTGAACGAAATACATCTTCCGGTTTTATAACTTTAATGAATATATATATATGTGTGTGTGTGTGTGTGTGTGTGTGTTTGTGTGTGTGCGTGTTTATATATATATATATATATATATATATATATATATATATATATATATATATATATATATATATATATATATATATATTTATTTATTTCTGTAGAAGTATATTCTCTTATAATATATACCAATCCTTTTTTAAGAACTCAGTGTAATTCCAGAACAATATAGAGAATAAATAAACATATTTAAGATATATGCGGCTTCTCTTTCAGTTTTCGGATTTTAATAATGCCAAATCACACTTCAGTTCCTTTTGACAGATTGATTGTTGCTATTTCTTCTCATGGGTTTAGGGCATAATAGATTCACTGATTGATATACTAATTAAGTGATTGATTTTGCGCTACGAAACAGATACTGTCAATAACTGTAAAAGTCAACTGGATTAAAGGAATAAATTATAAGATGGTCAACATAATAAATTTTGGAATATAGTTATTTGTCATTTATTCTCACTTTCTCTCTCTCTCTCTCTCTCATTCTCTCTCTCTCTCTCTCTATATATATATATATATATATATATATAGAGAGAGAGAGAGAGAGAGAGACAGACAGACAGATAGACAGACAGACAGACAGACAAACAGATTGTTTGTTTGTTTTTGTTAGCGATACTTATTGAATTAATTCAATTATTTATATGGAAGCGCATTTTTACCTAAATATTAGTTGGGAATAATTTTCCCTTTGACCAGTTTGGTATCCCCAAATGGGGAGCAGTATTTTAAAATAATATCTTTTAAAATTATTTCATGATGTTGGCCATCTTACAATTTATTACTTTAATTGATTTGGCATTGACGATTTTAGCGCAAAATCATTTATTTAATTATTATATCAAACAGTGAATCTATTTTGCCCTCAACTCATTGGAAGAAATAGCAAAAATCAATCCGTCAAAAGGAAATGAAGTGTAATTTTAAATCTACCAGAAGAAAAAAAAATGCATTTGAGTATGATTACAAAATCCGAAAGTTTGAAGAGAAGTTGCAATTACTATTTATTTTATCTTTTATTCCGCCATTTTGAATTTTCAAGTAAAGTTACTAAAGTTTAAATATTCGTATTAATAAATTGTATTAATTTTGATATAACATAGTAAAATATTCTATTTAGTAATTTATAAATATATTATTTATAAATATATATATATATATATATATCCTTGTGTACGGGGCGTTTGCTCAGTTGGTAGAGTGCTTGCTTCGCATGCAAGAGGCTCGGGTTTCGAATCCGGATGTAACTAACTGATGAGCCCAAATGAGGGCGAAACTCGAGTCTTGGACTTCCGGTTCGTTGACTGCCATGGCTTTTGTGGGTTGCGACGTTGTTTAGCTGTGGAATTTATTATATACAATCTCTCAACTTCTGAAAATCATATCATAAGTTGCTCGCTTGGTTAGCATTGCTGGATGGCATCATCCTTTCGAGTTAAAACTCCAACTTTCGAGACATCGGTTTGGGGTTATTAGCTGGTTGGATGACCGCGTCCTTTGTCGAAACGAAGTAGGTTCATTTCACAGTCGGATTTCGGCGCGGTTTGCTTGATCTGTGTTGATTAATAAAAAGTATTGTGTGCGAGGCGTTTGCTCAGTTTGTAGAGTACTTGCCTAGCATGCAAGAGGCTCGGGTTTCGCATCCTGAGTTCGGATGTGTCTTACTGATGAGCCCAAATGAAGGTGAAACTCGAGTCTTGGACTTCAGGTTCGTTGACTGTCATGGCTCTTGTGGGTTGCGACGTTGTTTGCCTGTGGAATTTATTATATATATATATATATATATATATATATATATATATATATATATATACTTGGATATTAGTATTTTAATGTATATAACATATGTT
This sequence comes from Euprymna scolopes, assembly GCF_053919585.1. NCBI lineage: Eukaryota > Metazoa > Mollusca > Cephalopoda > Sepiida > Sepiolidae > Euprymna > Euprymna scolopes. The sequence goes on along the minus strand of NC_136513.1, from coordinate 23,833,386 downwards.
TATATATTTATTTAATTTCGTACGAAACTAATTCAGTTTTATTATTATTTAAATTAAATTTATTATTATATAATATTTTTTATTGTCATTTAATTATTTTCATTGAATCTTATTAATCTAATATAAAATATCCTTTTTTTTTTTATTCTTCATCATAATTTGTTAAAATGCAGTTAAAAGATCGATAATTTACTTTTAAATTTAAATGAGTTAGTTCACTTTATCAAATGTAAGATTTGGTCGTGGATGTGACCTTAAACTATATCCAGTGGTGGGGCCTCAATCAGCGGGCTTTGGGGACTGTGGAGCCACCCTTTAATTGTTATTGCTCCCAGGTCCACTCTGACCCGGAGTGGTAGTACCTGTTAGGGTCCCAACTATTGGTTAAATAGAAACAGACTTGAAAACAACAAATATATTCTATTAAAAAATTGTTCTTCAAAATCTTTGGATTCAGCATTAAATAACCTGAAAAGGGTTGATATGCCGTAAAACAAAAACAACCAACCAACAATCAAATGTAAGATTGATAAATAATTAAATAATAAATTTAATTTAAATAGTAATAAAACTTAATTATATATGGGTATAACATTTGAATAAAATCAACAATTGGTATAACCGGAAAGAGAATATATATATATTTTGGAATTAGTTTCGTATAAAATTTAAGAAATATATGGACATATGTTATATATATATTACAATTAATTATATAATAGATTTATTGATTGATATAATAATTAAATGTATGATTTTGCGATACTAAACAGTTAGTATAAAGAATTGTGAATGTCAACGGAATTAAAGGAATAAATTGTAAGATTGTCAACATCTTGAAATTTGGAATGTAGACTTGTCATTTGTTTGTTATATGCCCTGTAATTCATTGGGCTTCATAAATTATGAATTAGTAAATGAAAATGTGAAATATTATTGAAAAAAATCGTATTTCCACTGATATATATATATATATATATATATATATATATATATATATATATATATATATATATATATATAAATATATATATATATATACATATATATATATATATATATAATTATTTTTACTATAATAGTTAAATACATGCAGATACTAGTGTTTCACCCTTTCGGGAATCTTCAGTGCAGGGTATCACGATTAACCCTAGTCGACAGATTCGAAAACCCGGCAACACGTTCCATCTCTGGATCGATTAGCAAAGACCGTATCCAATCGGCTACCATTAACCGTGAGAAATGACATTGAATTTAAATATTTTATTTTTAAATGTTTTTAATGTCAGTCACAGTGATCAAGTCGTTATACGATGATCTATGCGTAATATATATATATATATATATATATATATATATATATATATATATATATATATATATATATATATATACATATACATATATATAAATCGAGGCAGAGATATCTCGAGATGCGGGGTTCGAATCGTTCGACTGGTATTAATCGTGACACGCTGCACTGAAGATTCATGAAAGGATGAAACACTAGTGTCTGTAGGTATTTAATAATTATTATAGTAAAAAAATAATTATATATATATATATATATATATATATATATATAGTAAGTTATAAAATGTATATGGCGATTAAGCTACACTGAATATTCCGCATTTCATCCACTCTAGGATTCTTCAGGCTTATGCGCGAATTCTGTGGTTGTATGTTGTTTTTATATGCGCATCTTCTATTTAAATTTTAGTTAGCCAATCAGCTTTCTAGTATCCACCGCGCCCTTCCTATCAGCCAATGAGAATGCATTTATCGGACAAAGGCCTATTTGACCTCTGGTTGACCTGTTCCTTTGTGTGTGCTCTATTTAGCCCGGATATTTAGTTTCTTGATCTGTTTTAAATCTAGGTTAGTGTTTTTTTTATTAATGTTAGTTTATATATAAATATATATATATATATATATATATATATATATGTATGTATGTATACACACATATATGCACATATATATACATATATGTATACATAGATATATGTGTGATCGTTTATGTATATTCATGTTTATTTAATTTATTTATTTTTTATTTTCTATTGTTTTTGTTAGTTTTAAAACTATTTTGTATCGCTATCCTAGAGTAAATTTTATCTTGTGAACACAGTTGTTTACTATTTCTCTTCTACAGTTTAATAAATGTGGGAGTTCTTTGAAGTACAGGATAGCAAATATTTCATGAAGGCATAATCTACATGGGTCGTCTAGGTCCCTACACGTGGTAGCTTGTCTTATTATTTTCCATTCGACTACCGGCGAATGTCCGCTTTCCTTGCCTTCCCAGTATTTATTCGCTGGTGTTGTTTTCATACGGTGTTTTTTTATTGTTGAATTTACTTTTGTGGTCATAGTATCGAGTTTTGAAATCTAAGGAAGTCATACCTACGTAATATTTCTTTTTATTCGGGTTTTCTTTCGCAAATATGTGGCCTGATAAACTACGCTTTTGGTTAGACATTTATTTTGAAGTGGGCACAGTGTGCGGTGTCTACAGTTGCATTTATCTTGTTCGTTATTAGTATTTTTATTTATAGTATGGTTGTTCTTGTCCGGGGTTGGTTTATTATTATTATTATTATTATTATTATTATTATTATTATTATTATTATTATTATTATTATTACTGCTAGTGTTAGTTTTATTTTTGTCATGGTGTCTACTTTTTTATTGTTTATTTTGTTGTCGTTTACATTGTTTTTATTTAATATTTTGTTATTATGTGCTTTAATTATCTTCTCTAAATTTTCGCAACAACTTTATATCTATATATATATATATATATATATATATATATATATATATATTGCATAAAAAAAACTACGAGCATGAAAAATAATATGATTAAGCTTAGAAAAGTGAAAGGGCTAGTCGTAAAAACTGGAAAAAAGGACAAGTTATTCTAGCAAAAAATATTATAAATTTATAACTTGAAATATTGCAGCATTAAGATTTTTTTTAAATTCAATTAACATTATATATGAATTCTTAATGCTGCAATATATCAAGTTATAAATTTATTATATTTTTACTAGAATATCTTGAGGTTTTTTCTAGTTTTAACAACTAGTTCTTTTAATTTTCTAAGCTTAATCTTAACCAAATTACTTTTCATGCTCGCATTTCTCTATGTAATCCATCATTTTTCAAGGTTTCCTTTGACATAATAATTTCTTTTTTGTGTTCAATATCATACGCATTGTCAACAATCTATAAAAAAATATTACCAACTTCTTAAATTGATAAAATAAAAAAAAAATCAAATAAAAGACGGAATTAAAAAAAATAAACAGAAAGAGGGAACAAAAAAGAGAGAAATAGAATTAACGGGCGATGTCGTAAGCGAAATATTCTCAGCCTTAGCACGGCAAAGAGTAAGACTTTTGTTTTCTCTGTCTATATTACGCAAATTAGATGGCATGCGAGCGACATTCCCGCTATGATTCATGAAGTTGTGGGAAGTTACTGTGGTGAACAACGGCCAATCAGAAGAAATCGTCCCTTACACTTCAATGTTGAATAAGTTGCTATGGTGACCAACAGCCAATGAGATGAAACCGTCTCTCACGTTCTTTACTAATTCTAATGAGTTTTAATGAACGAAAATTGAATTTTTTTTATTTCAAAATATAGCCGAGAAGGTGACCTATGAACTGGAGAAATTGTTGGAAATTTGGTCGCAAAATGAGTGAGTGGTGAAGTTTTAAAGCAGTTCTAAATGAGTACAGTACAACGAACACTTAAACATATATTCGAATACTACCGTGTTGGAATTATATATATATATATATATATATATATATATATATATATATATATATATATATATATATAGAGAGAGAGAGAGAGAGAGAGAGAGACAAACAGACAGACAGACAGAATAAACAAAAAATGGTATTAAAATACGTTTTCAGATGCGAAAAGAGAATTATTTTTTCTACTTAATTTAGAATTTTAAAAATCCTTTGTCAGAGAAAGAGTTCTTAAGTTTTGTTAGTCTTATTTTTTTTTTCCTTCGGAAGCAAAAATAAAAAGTTCCTCCTCCTGTGGTGTCATGATATTGTACTCTTTGGTTTTCTTTTTATTTATTTATTTAATAAGCCGGTACTGGTATTTAGATTAGATTGAAATTTACCATTGCGTATATCAGGTAAATACTACACCCTTTTGATTTCATTACTAATATATACACACACACACACACACACACACACATATATATATATATATATATATATATATATATATATATATATATATATATATATATATATATATGGGAGGTCCATGCGCGCGCGTTTATTGACTTTTTAACGATAACACGGTATCAGTGTCTCCAACTTTGAAGATCAAGGAAAATATTTTCCTTGGAAGATCCCCACAATTTTTTGGACATAAACAAATAAACAAGTCTTTATTATTTTATTATGGTACTTATAAAACAGTAACCTACAAAAGCGGTGTAGATTGACTGTTCTATGATTCGAACCTCAGATCATATGTACTATTGAGTGCGTTGAATGAGATTACGTTTTTTTTTTTTTTTTAACGATAACACTTATTACCGATTCCAACTTTGGAAATCTTGGAAAATATTTTTCCATATAAGATCGCCTAAATTTTTGGGATGTAAACAAATAAGGCCGCTGCGAGAAAGGTGGGCTCTCTTTACCGTGCAAGAAAGTTACTTACACCTGAAAGTATCCTGTACCTCTACAAGGCCACCACTTGTTCATGTATGGAGTATTGTTGTCACATTTGGACCGGTGCATCTGCTACTAGTCTCTCGCTTCTGGACATGATTCAAAAATAGTCGCCAACCTAATAGGTCTTGAACTGTCATCTAGGCTTCAACATCTGTTCCAACTGTTGCATCCTTCTGCCTGTTCTACAAGTATTTTAATGGCTGTGCTCTGATGAACTACAAGCCCTAGTACACTCTCGACGTAAATGCCCCCGACAAACCCGACAATCAGCAAAATGCCCACCCCTACATAGTAGAGATCCCTAGATGTAAGATAGCCTTCTGCCCCAATAGTCTCTTCCCAAAACCGCTACACTTTGGAACTCCCTTCCAGATTTCTGTTTTCCCAACTGCTGAAGTTCAAGGATAATTTGAACGGGCATCTTGCTGTTCAACTCCCTTCATAGTATCCCTGCAACTTATATCACTGAAGTAACCCCCTACATCAAAGTGGCACTGTGCCTTGTTTGGGAGTGAAATTGGAATTAAAAAATATTATTTCTGTTTTCTAGGATCCCGTGACGGTTAACACACTTGACCATAGTACATACCGTCTGAGATTTGAATCCTAGAACAGTAAAGCTACACTGACGAGCGGTAGAATCGTGAAACACGTGGTTATAGATTACTGGTGCATATATATATATATATATATATATATATATATATATATATATATATATATATATATATATGTATATATATATATATATATGCACCAGTAATCTATATATGTATATGTATATATATGTATGTATATATATATATATGTATATGCATATATATATACATATATACATATATATATATACATATACATATATATATATACATATTGTTAACTATTCTGCCCTGTTCTCCACAATATTTGTTTTGACTGCGGATCATAAGCCTCTAACTACAGCACCGCCAGTTAGTACATTTGCGTAAGTTAATAAATACACGATTAGATGTACTTTGGTATGTGTGCGTATATGGTTACATGTGCGCTTGTGTGTGTGCGTGCATGTCTGTACAAAGCTGGGTCACCTGTCTGTCTGTCTTACTAGTGGCCACTGAAGAGGATTTTTTTTCCCACAGTCGGCTTTATCGTGCGGCCTGGGACAAGCAATTGGCCGACCCCTCTACCGCTTCCTCTCCCCTACCTCAACGCCAAAACCGCCTCCGCCTTCTCTTGTCCTGTAGGCTTTCGTGCTGTTCAGATTTTCGCTAGGCCCCGACACCCCTAACTCTTTTTTTTTTTTTACCATCCGCAACAAAGAGGGTGGATGAGGAGAATGGCGAGACGGGCTATCTCATTGTCACTAAATAAGGTCAACTCGCAAATGGACGTTGGAGAATTACCAACAGGAGCTTTTGCGTACCCCCTCTTTCTCTCCCTATCTTTTCTTCTTGTATACGACATTCCTCTCTTTATCTGTCTGCCCCCCTCTTTCCTACACACACACACACACACACACACACACACACACACACACACACATATATATATATATATATATATATATATATATATATATATATATAATATTCCTATGTGAGTTTAGCGAGAGAGAATCTCAACAAGAGTCTGGATTATTAAGTAAATTCTAAAAATAAGAGCGTGGTGTTTATTTATAAATGTGTTACAGAAGAATGTGTTTGTTTGTTTGTTTGTTTTCATACAGAATACGTGTGCTTTTTTGAGAAGGTTTTTTTGGCATGTTTACGAAATTCAAATAAAATTAAGAAAAACCTAAATGCACGGGAATTTTTTACGTGTGTTTTTTTTTAGAAAAATTTTTTTTTTACACATTTATTGAATTAAAATAAAATTAAGAAAAAACTAATAACACGTGGGTTTTTTTATGCGTGCTTTTGGGGGAACAAGTTTTTTTTAATACATTTATTGAATTACAATAAAATTAAACATGAGAATTTTCTTACTTGTGACTTTTTTTTAAAGTTTTTTTTTACAAACTTGTCAAATTAAAATAAAATTAACACAAATTAATAAAAACAATTCGTATATATTGTTGGAATTAAATTAAAATTTAAAAAAACCTATTAACACAGGAATAGTTTTGCATGTACTTTTTTAAGAAACTATATTTCTTCACATTTATTAAATTATAATAAAATTTAAAAAGACCTAATAACATGGGAATTTTTACGTGTGCTTATTTGAAAGTTTTCTACGCATTTATTGAATCAAAATAAAATTAAGAAAAACCTAATAACACAGGACCTTTTTTTTACGTGTGCTTTTTCTTAGGAACTTTTTAAAATGTTTATTGAATTAAAATATAACTAAGAAAAACCTTATTACACGGTGATTTTTTTTACGTGTACTTAAAAAAAATGTTTTTCAAATTTATTAAATTTAACTAAAATTGAAGAAACCCCTATTGATATGGGAATTTTTTTACGTGTACTTAAAAAAATGTTTTTCAAATTTATTAAATTTAACTAAAATTGAAGAAACCGCTATTGATATGGGAATTTTTTTGCGTGTACTTTTTTTAGAAAAAGTATTTTACAAATGTATTAAACGAAATTCTTTTTAAACTTAATAACATGGTAACTTTTTTACGTGTGATTTTTCTTAGGATATAATTTTACACATTCATTGAATTAAAACAAAATTTTGCAAAACTTAATAAGACGGAAATTTCCTTACGTCTGTTTTTTTTGGGGGGGGGGGTAAAATATATCTATATATATTTAATGACTTAAAATGAAATAAAGAAAAGCCTAATAATACTGGACATTTCTTTTCACGTATACTTCTTTTTAGCAAGCATTTTAACATATTTATAAAATTTAAATAAAAGTTTTAAAAAAAAGCATCTAATAACACAAGATTTTTGTACTCTCACCTTATTTAAGAATTTATCTGCACATTCCTTGAATTGAAGCAAAGCATTGAAAAACCTAAAAACGCGGGGATTTTTTACACGTGCTTTTTTAAGAAAAATCTAATTACCACGGAATTTTATTTAACGTGTACTTTTTAGGAAATATTTTAACATATTAACGTAACTTAAAAAAAAACTAATAACATGGGAATGTATGCGTTTTTTGAACTTTTAACAAATTTATTAAATTTAAATAAAGTTAAGAAAAAATTAATAACACGGTAATTTTTATGTGCAATTTTTTGGGAAAGATTTTTTACAATTAAAAATAAAATAAAGAAAAAGCTAATAACACGGGCTTTCTAATACATTTGTTGAATTAAAATAACACATTTATTGAATTAAAACAAAATTAAATGTTAACACATTTATTGACTTAAAATGAAATTAAGTAAAAAAAAAAAATTATCCGCTAATTCTTTATGTATGCTTTGTTTAGAACGGGTTTATTCATATATTTATAGGACTACGATAAAATAAAGAAAATTCTAATAGCATGGTAATTTTTACGTGTGCTTTTATGGAGAAAGATTTTGTTTAAATATATATTGAATTAAAATAAAATTAAGACAATTCTAATAAAACAGTGATTTTTTTTTACAAATATTCATATTTCGTACAAATTACGTTTTTTGTTCTTGTCATCTATTGAGAGTTGATAGCGTTTGGGAAATTCTTCAATTGTCACCCCTTCTGATGTGCGCTCTTCAAACTGAAATCAAAAAGCTCGCCTGTGACAGCAACAGACAATTGTATGATATTGTTACAAGTTATCTATTTTACAAACAAATTTTTGTCCCGAAACATTCGTTGGTGAACTCCTTTGCTTCTAAGTCAAGATTACTGCCGGTCGAGAAATTCGAACCCGGCTACGAATCCATCTTTGACTGCATTAGCATGGAACAAACCGCTCGGCCAACGTTAACAGCGGCGAGAACTATAGTTGAAATAAACGTTTATATAAATTGTAGATGTCATTCAAGAAGGCTAAGAGTTATCTTGTGATTTTTACATCATGATATGCGAACGTGGGCTTTAGTGGCCAACTTATTTAATTTCAATATAAAATGCTCGACAATAAGAACCGAATTCTTAAATGGATAGACAATTATTACTATAATTATTTTTTAATACCTACAGACATTATTGTTTCATCCTTTTGAAACTCATCAGTGGGGAGGAGAAAGAGAGAGAAATTATACATAAAAAAAGAGAAAAATAGTGTACATGCTGTGGTGGATCGAGTCGTAGAATACTCGCTTTCGAATCCTGAGTTCGAAGTTATTCTAACAATAAGCATTACGGTGGGCAAAACTCAAATCTAGGAGAGCCCGTCTGTGGCTTTCATGGTTTGAGTTGGCTGCGACGTTGTTTTATTGGGGAAATAATTATAAATCAGATCATATTCAATTTATATATATGGTCGTTGGCAGAATTCGGATACAAGTATATATTTTGCTCATTAGAATTGAACCAGCCCCAGCTACAAAGTGTTTTAGGTGATTCACGAGGCACAACTTCGTGCCACGCACACTTTAGATGCCATCATTCGCTGCGGCAAACATGTTCTTGCTGTAAGTTGCCGGTACACCATTACAGAGTGCCGCTTTGTCGCCCACCCGTCAAGCGAGTTTATACAGAGGTGCATCTCCTCCAATGAATGAAACGCCCCCGTCCCCCGATACCAACCTGCAAATTTCTACGATTCGGAGCAATACATGCAGGCCTTAACCTTTGCAAACGGTCACTCAGCTGGTACTGGTCATGCTCATCGTAGCTTGACTTCGGTGATCTGGTGAGAACCGGTGTGTTAACGTGATTGTGGTGTATATATATATATATATATATATATATATATATATATATATATATATATATATATATATATATTACAATGGAGTCACCAGTTATCAAGACCCGGAGGCCACTCGAGCATAAGGGTTAATGGGTATACATTAGTCATTGCGATTATAGTGTAGTAGACATAAGTGGTGGGAATTTTGTAAAATTGATTACTTAGGGGAACGGTTCACGTTGGACTTGAAGACAATCAGGTTGCAGTCAGCTGGAAACCAGGCAAACGGAACAGAGTTCCACAAGCGATACTTATCATTTTAGAATGAAATTACATATAAAATACAGTTTTCGTAAAATATACGAGGGGAAATATTTTTTAGTACGTGTTCCCCTCCCCATATTTATTTTTTCGAAATTCGGACAAAATATATTTAAATCTATCGAAATTTCTATTTATTATGAAATATAAGAGTTCAAATAAGTAAAAAAAATTTTTTTTGAATTTAAATACACATATTGAACAAAAATTTACCTTCAAGTTGCAATTAAAAAATTGATATAAACTTAATATTATTATGTTTTGAATAGCATTTTTTCGAATTAATATATACTATAATCAGTTGAATTGCCAAGAAAAAGAAACTTCGTAAACATTAATTAATTAATTTTTAAAAGATTAAAACGATTAAAATTCCAAAATTCCATAATGTACCTTACAACATAGATTTTTAAATAATTGTGTTTAATTTTATTTTTTAATATTAAGTTTAATACAGACATGACTCTTGTCAGCTATTTTATCGCAAGATTAAAACCAATTTGAAAATATTGCACAATATTAAGCATTTTGTGTGTCTCTTTTTACCGATGAAAATACGGAACTCCGTAGGTAACCAAATGAACATTCAGTAAAGTCGTATTTCATATTTAATATACAAATGTTTATAATATTATTAATAATTAAACTGTGTAAATCTTAAAACCTAACAAAATTATAACAAAGATTAATTATTAATTGCAGTTTGAAGAAGATAAACAAAGGTTTAAAAAAATCATTAAGTCGCTTCTGCTTTTCCATAGTTCATATAGTGTACACAAATCTGACGTCACGGAAACATGCGGTCCAATCTTCTCAATTGTTTGACAGTCCCTTTTGAAATTATTTCAATATGTTAGGTACAATATAATAGTCAATGGGGTATTGGCTCTATAATTAGAAATATAAACTCTGCATAAATTAAAACATCACATTTAAGCGTATTTTACGACCGGGCAATGCCGGGCGGCCTACAATATATATTTTAATTTACTATTCATAAGTGTATATATGTGCGTGTGTGTATGTACGTATGCGTGTGTGTGTTTTCCTAACTTCAAATTTCCTCTTTATTGCCTTTTTCTCCTCCTGAATATAAAAAAAAATCGGTTAGTGTGTTAATTATACCGAGGGACAGTGGCGGTGACGGTTCTAACACGGCCAGTGCGAGGCTAAAGAGTGTAGTATACAGAGAGAAGGGCGGGGGAGGGAGAGAGTTAGAGTGAGAGAGAGAGGAAGGGAGACGTGGTCAGTTTTTGTGTCTACTGTTACGTACCCGTGCGAGTGCAGTAAAAGTTTATGGAGTGTTCACGTCGAGTTGTGAACGTCTGTGTGTAAGTCTGCGTCCCCTGGTGTGTGTGTGTGTGTATGTGTGTGTGTGTGTGTGTGTGTGTGTGCGCACGCGCGTGTGTGAGTATGTTTTTAATTCAGACAAGCGTTCTGGGAAACGTTTGACCGGTGAATTGTCTGCTTCTCTTTTGTAGATACAGAAAACTATGGACCTTTTATAAAGAACAAAAAAAAAAAAAAAAAAAAAAAAATGAAAGACAGAAAGGAAGAAGAAAAGCGAAGAAAAATAATGGCTATTGACTAAAAAGACACTCATAATAGATACATATATGTCGAACAAAAAAGATTTAAAAAAAAGAAAACGGAATCACGCGGGTTTTGATGTTCGCTTCGTTTTCGACGAGACCATGCCAGATGATACGGGAGAGGAGGGTTCTGTTTCCACCTCAAACCGGTCAGGCTTACTAATTTCTAATTGTCGCCATTTTTGCTTCATTTTACATCAGTCGAAGTTCTCAAAAATCAACTCGCCCCCTCCTAGGGGCTAAAACTTGATCTTTATTTAAGGTACATAGATATTTGAATATTCGGCACTTCCGCAGTATGCGGCCGGCGGCCATTGTTACAGGGCGATAACTCCAATTTCTTCTTGGTCAAATTACACGGCAAATAAGTAACAAACGAGAATTTTTTCCGAGCAGAAAAATATTTAAAAACCAAAAAATTTATTATATAAAAATGTATCAATATATAATTGTAAAAATATTTATTGTATAAAAATGTATCAATATATAATTGTAAAAACATTTATTGTATAAAAATGTATCAATATATAATTGTAAAAACATTTATTGTATAAAAATATATCAATATATAATTGTAAAAATATTTATTGTATAAAAATGTATCAATATATAATTGTAAAAACATTTGTTGTATAAAAATATATCAATATATAATTGTAAAAACATTTATTGTATAAAAATGTATCAATATATAATTGTAAAAATATTTATTGTATAAAAAAGTATCAATATATAATTGTAAAAATATTTATTGTATAAAAATGTATCAATATATAATTGTAAAAATATTTATTGTATAAAAATGTATCAATATATAATTGTAAAAATATTTATTGTATAAAAATGTATTAATATATAATTGTAAAAACATTTATTGTATAAAAATGTATCAATATATAATTGTAAAAACATTTATTGTATAAAAATGTATCAATATATAATTGTAAAAATATTTATTGTATAAAAATGTATCAATATATAATTGTAAAAACATTTATTGTATAAAAATGTATCAATATATAATTGTAAAAATATTTATTGTATAAAAATGTATCAATATATAATTGTAAAAATATTTATTGTATAAAAATGTATCAATATATAATTGTAAAAACATTTATTGTATAAAAATGTATCAATATATAATTGTAAAAATATTTATTGTATAAAAATGTATCAATATATAATTGTAAAAATATTTATTGTATAAAAATGTATCAATATATAATTGTAAAAATATTTATTGTATAAAAATGTATCAATATATAATTGTAAAAACATTTATTGTATAAAAATGTATCAATATATAATTGTAAAAACATTTATTGTATAAAAATGTATCAATATATAATTGTAAAAACATTTATTGTATAAAAATGTATCAATATATAATTGTAAAAACATTTATTGTATAAAAATGTATCAATATATAATTGTACACACATTTATTGTATAAAAATGTATCAATATATAATTGTACACACATTTATTGTATAAAAATGTATCAATAGATAATTGTAAAAACATTTATTGTATAAAAATGTATCAATATATAATTGTATAAAAATTTATTGTATAAAAATGTATCAATATATAATTGTAAAAAAAAACATTTATTTAAAAGTCTGCATAAGAAAATATAATGTTTCTATTTACTGGCCTTTCCAATTTGCAAAGTTAGACACAAGGTCGGTTTTTAATGTGGAGAAATCCAGCTACTCAAAATAGAGCACTCTGGATAGGAACAAAAATAAAAAAATTATCTCAATCATGAAGGATTTCTCTTCCACTCACCGTGGGCAGAAAAGGTGAAGTGTAGCATCAGAACAGATACTACACTGTGATCTTAGTCCGAATATAATATTAATAAAAACAAATTTGTAATGGAAGCAAGATTAGATTTTTATATAGTTAAATTGAATTTTTTTTTTTTTTTCGTTTTTGATTTTTTTTGTTTTTTCTTTTTTTTTTTTCTTTTTTTTTGTAGAACAAATTAATAATTATTGCTCTTTGTTCGTTGACCTAGAAGCGCGATATGGCGGCAGTTTAGTGAAAAACACCAAAAAAGATGGCCACCGTCCGCATACGCCAGAAGTGTCGACTATTCTATGAAAGTTTTCCTTTACGTATTAAATGTTGAGTTTGTAAAGAAGTTAAGAATACTAACTTACCTCTCCCCAGTTTATCAGTTGAAAATGTTATAGTATATATTTCTTGTGGTCTCTTGGCATTACTGGATTCCAGAACAAAAATTCACCTAGTCTGGTAGGGTATCCAGCTTAATGCTGTAAGCATAGGCAACACCCCTTGAAGAACAATTTCCTCCACTCCATAGATTCCATGAACAAAGTTTCTTTCCAGCTGACTACAATATGGTTGTCGTAAAGCCCAATGTAAACAAATTCTTGCTGAGCTGTTTCCTTAAATACTTAAATTATAATAAATTTCCACTACAAACAATTACTACGATGTTGTCCTGATAATTACCGCACATTTATTAACTTTTTATCTTACAGGCTTTGATAAGTGGTGACTTCGCTACAAAAATAAAAGGTGAACAGTTAATAGCATAAGCTCCTGTGAGATATCCATGCCTAAGAGCTCTTATTTCAGCCGCAAATACTACGTAGTGTTAATATTTAGTCAGGGTTTACTTATAAAGAAAAATATCCTCATGCCAGATTGTCCTGATAAACCCTTCTATGGAAATACCATCTTAGACACTCGGAGACAGGGTCTAGTATTGACAAGTATATTGTCCATAATATATATATATATATATATATATATATGCGTGTGTGTGTGTGTGTGTGTGCGTGCGTGCATATATATATATATATATATATATATATATACTGAAGAAGATTGAAGGATCGGTCGAAAATATGTCTTTTTGCAAGAACTATTTTCGGTTTCTTTCGAAAGACTTTTTATATTCCTACAGCACCTTAACACATAGAAAATGAATACAGAAAAATATAAACATTTATATATTTTTCATATTTACTTTATATATATATATATATATATATATATATATATATATATATATATATATATATATATGCATATATATATATATATATATATATTGTTCATATTATATTATAAAACTCAAATCATCTTACTTGGGCGTTGAAACCGTGCTTCTTGTTTATAAATTCAGGTTTGAAAATTTCTGTTCATGCATAATTACATAAAAAAAACAAAGCCATCAAAGCTTTTTTAATCAACAATTTTTTCGCGTTTAAAATATGCAAATGAAAACAAAACTAAATCCTCTTTGCTTTTTTTACATCGGCATTTTAAGAATTTTATTTGCATTTTTCATTGCAAGTTAGAATCGTTTTCAAACAAAAATAAAAAAAATGTTTACGATTTAATGTCTTTTTTTATATTCTGTAATTGACAGTTTAAAGGAGTCAACATTATTACAATCAGCTTGCTTAGTCGTTGAAACAATATAAATAAGATTTTTTAAAAATAATTTTATGCAATATAAACCTTTCGCTTTAAATTTTAAACAATATAAACCGAATTTTTTAATATATTTTATGCAATATAAACGTTTTGCTTTAGATTTTAAACAATATAAATATATTTTTTCATATTTGTATGCAATATAAATGTTTTGATTTAAATTTTAAACAATATAAACAGAATTTTGCTTATCAAATTTAATTACACGGGCGAAGATATTATGCTTTTAGCGTCCCAAATTTTTAAACAGGTTATTTCAGTTCTATTTTAATTGAATGTTGGAATCGTTTTCAAACCACAAAACACACACAGAACAATTTTTTTCTAATATGAGAAAAAAAAACAAGATAAAACAAAAACGTACAATTTACATATTTAGACAAAAATATTTGGTATTTTTTATGAACTAACCCAGCATAGTTGCGCACCTAAAAAGACATCAAAATCTACTTTTTTTTGCTAATGCGTTTAAACGGTCCTTAAAGATAATATAAAAAGAAGGAATTTAAAAAGAATAATAATAAAAGTTTAACATCTTAGAGTAAGGGATCACTTTTCTATATTAATTTAACGTAAGATGAGTATTCACTTCTTGGCCACGTATTGGTAAACGAGACATGTGATCAGTAGCATTTTTTCAAGTTTGGTTGCAGGGAGGGGGGAGGGGAAAGGGAGAACGGGGTGGGAGTCATAACTTCCAAACATTTTTAAATTATGTAGAAACCCTTCAAAACGTGGAGGGATTTTTTTTTAAGATTTAGGTACTTGTAGAAAATTTGAACCAGATGTAACTAACTGACCGCTCGACTTTGCTCGGAACATGACGTCAACCGTCGTTTTTCGCCGAGCGTCGCCGATTATCAAAGCATAATAACACTACTCAATGGAAAATACCGAAGAAAACATTTAAATACAATAAAATCACCAGAAAAAATATAATAAAAGTCACCAAAAAAATATAATAAAAATCAAAAAAAATACAATAAAAATCACCAAAAAAATATAATAAAAATCACCATAAAAAATATAAAAAAAATCACCAAAAAAATATAATAAAAATCAAAAAAAAAATATAATAAAAATCACCAGAAAAAAATACAATAAAATCACCAGAAAAAATATAATACAATTCACCAGAAAAAAATATAATAAAAATCACCAAAAAAATACAATAAAACTACTAAAAAATACTAAAAATCACCAAAAAAATATAATAAAAATCACCAAAAAAATATAATAAAAATCACCAGAAAAAATACAATAAAATCACCAAAAAAAATAATAAAAATCACAAAAAAATATAATAAAATCACCCAAAAAAAAATATATAATAAAAATCACCAAAAAAAATACAATAAAATCACTAGAAAAAATATAATAAAAATCACCAGAAAACAATATAATAAAAATCACAAAAAAAAATATAATAAAAATCACAAAAAAAATATAATAAAAATCACAAAAAAAATATAATAAAAATCACAAAAAAATATAATAAAAATCACAAAAAAAAATATAATAAAAATCACAAAAAAAATATAATAAAAATCACAAAAAAAATATAATAAAAATCACAAAAAAAAAATATAATAAAAATCACAAAAAAATATAATAAAAATCACCAAAAAAAATATAATAAAAATCACAAAAAAAATATAATAAAAATCACAAAAAAAACAGCAACTATTCTTGTTTTAGTTTTGTAACAATTTTTTTTAAGTGAAAAAAATAAATAAATAAATAAACAAGTTGTATTTTTTTCAACCAAATTCTTTGGTCAAAAAAAATTGAAAAAAATTAATAAGAAAACCATTTAAAAAACAATTTTATATTTTTTCATCTATTATATATGCATATATTTTTTTTCATTTTTTCTTTAAATTTGTAACTAAAGTAAAGTAAACGGTTTGTACTTTTTTTTATTTTCATGGGCATTTTTTCCTGTGGGCTGTGTACCGAGATTTTTTAATTAAATTAAATTCAGACAGCCAGTAGACTTTTCTACGGTGGCATTAGACGATGTTAAAGTGGCGAGAGAAGCAGCGGAGGTGGAAGAAACTTCGCCAGCTGGGGAGTATTCCGATATATGGTTTAAGATGGTGACAAAAGGATCATTACCAAATTTCTGTCTCCACATGAACTATATAAACGATAACTGTTGAGAAGCTCCTGGCGTTTGCAACTGACTGTTGATTGGAGATATTCATTTTGTATAAAGTTGTTAGGAACGATTGTTTGAGGGTGTGTTGTTTTACTTAATTTAATGATTTTTTTCTTCCAATATTTTTTCCCAAGATTCGTCTGCTCCTTTGCCGCACATTCATTGGTTGACTGGTATCTTACGTCAGATTACAGTTAAACCTGAGCGCATGCCGTCATGTTCCGAGCAAAGCCGAGCGTACGGTTAGCTACGCCTGGTTCAAATTTTGCGCAAGTACCAAGATTTGCTTTGAAAACATCTCACCGTTAAATATTACTTAATTAATTATTATTTCCCGATATTTTTAAGGCTATTAACAGCCCACAAAAAAAAACTAGTGTGGCCATGTACAACACTCCTCCTTGTATTTTTTTTCTTTTCGTCTTTTTTTTTTTAATTCCACAGTTAACAACCCTCTTATATAAAGAACTTTTTCATTTAATCCAGGAGCAATGATTTTAAGACTTTTATTATCCATTGAATTCCCTATTGTTTTCGCACGTGCGTGCATTAAACTTTTGCGCATTTATACATTAATTCTGTATACTCATTATTCCATTCTTAGCTATAACATCTAGTATATATATATATATATATATATATATATATATATATATATATATATATATATATATACTGTTTTAACAAAAACCAAGACTTCAAAAAATGGGTTGATAGCAATAAAAAGTGTATTTCATTGTTAGTTACAATTGTTTCAAGACCATTTGGACAAATTCAAACAATATGTCGTTTGAAAATTTTCACACGAACAGCCTTTCTTCAGACTTATTAAATAAAAAAACACTTTAACAATAAAACATTAAGGAAATGAAACATTTATTTTACAAGGAAGAGAAAATGAGCGAGAACCCATTAAACCATTTGGTTTGTATTAAAACAATATATGAATGCTCAATTATGAAATACGATAATTTTGTAACTTACGTCTTAAGCCATCTCTATTTTTTGGCTTAAATTTATTGGTATATGAAGAATTACTGAATTATATGAACCCAATATAATTCGGAATACTACAAATTAGTATATATATATATATATATATATATATATATATATATATATATGTGTGTGTGTGTGTGTGTGTGTATAATGTTTGTATAGTTTGGTTTTCTAAATGTAGATACTGGAACCCGTGTGTTTATTAAAGAGAGCTCAATGGAGGACAGAGCAGGTATATAGTATGTTTATTATGCAAGCATTATTGGTTACATATGTTCATACATGTTTCAGTGGAATATCAATTTAAAGAGGCACACCTCATCAGACTGAGAAAAGGGGTCTAAGTGTTGCCCCTTTTTTCGTTTTGATGCGTTGAGATTCCACTGAAACATGTATGCACATATGTAACCCATATCGTTTGTATAATAAACATGCTATATATATATATATATACTAGCAAAAGTACCCGTCGTTGACTGGGTTCAAAAACAGCCTACAGAAAATGGACTCTGATTTATGAAAGTATGATAGTTTATGAAAAGGAAGGGTTGTAAAGAGATAGCTTCGAATTTGCGGGTATCAAAACCAAAGCATAATATGATGAATGTAAGAATAAAATAGATAACCTTTATAATTTATTACAGCATACCTGTTCACACTGAAACACTTATCACAATATTCTGTGGACCTATATTAAAAAAAAAAAAAACCTTGTTAAACTTTGTGACATAATTCCATTCTATGGAGGTCAGGCGCGAACGAACTCCTCATAATTTTATTATACCATATTTCGTCAAACTGAAATTATTAGAGTATGCTTGCACAGATAGATATGAAAAGTTTTCATTAAAGTTTGTGCCAATTTCCATTCTATGGAGACCAGGCGCGAACGCAGACCCAACAATTTTATTATACTATCCCTATTTAAGTTAAAACATACTTATCAAAGTATTCTTGTGTACATCTATATCAAAAACACTTGTAAACGTTTTTTTTTTTTAATTTCCATACTTTGTGGACCATGCGCGTATGCAGACCCCACAATTTTAATGAATCATCATTATGCTAGATCAAACATACCCATTCCTGTGTCTCGATACATCTTCTATCATTATATGTGATCAGTTTTCTATAATAGTCAACCATATAGGAGCCTATTCGTGACCAGACACACACACAGACCTTCAGCTATATATTTATATATATATATAAATATATATATATATATATATATATATATATATATATATATATATATATATATATATATATATATATATAGCGTTCTCTGTTAATCTAATATAGTTACGGATGTTGCGAGAGCGAAAGCGACAGTAAGGAGTGTAACTTTTACCAGACACCCGATGCTGACCAATCGCAAAACACGTACTGTGAGTTTTCACAAAGGCGTACGCATAATAACGTATATGCGAAGATATGCAACAACGGATCTTTCATTTGCCAAGGCAGACAACACAGGTCTGTGTGTGTGTGTGTGTGTGTGTGTGTGGCACACAAAGCGATGGTACACGCGTAGAGACACCGACGCTCCCAACAGTTGTCTGTCGGGAACACAGGACGATGATACACCCTCTTCTTGTACATTGGCATGAAAGAGAGAGGCTACCAAGACTACAGCCGTCGAATTAGACATTCTGACACAGTAGGTCAACCTAAAGTCGTACTGGCGTTTAAGTCGGCCAAGCGAGCTACCAATCAATTGGCCGATCCATCGGTCCATTTGGGCTATTTGTCAATTGTGCTATATTCGTTTGTTGAACTTGATATTTCGTATTCGTGCATGTGCGTGTACAAGGCGACATAGATATAAATCTGTGAGAATTTGGCGTACACTTTGTGTTTGGATTTTTTATCGTTAAATTGAGTGAATGCTACATTTCAATTTATTATTAAAAAAAAAAACAGACAATTTGGGCTTTCGTGGGTTGAATACGACCGACCTATGCTGACGTCACGTGGTATATTAAAATTGGGAAATGTGGATATAAGAACGAAATGTGTTTTAATAACACAATACATGAAATAAAGTATTTTAAATGTAATTAAAAAGATAATATTAAAATAATTTTGAAATGAACAGATCTCTTTTGTACAAATTAGATAATGAATTGTCGAAAAAGAGAATGAAAATAAAAAAAGATTAGATAATAAATTGTCGGAATTTTTTTTTACATCGAGGTCACCACTTATCAAGGCCCAGAAGCCACTCTGGGATAAGGGTCATTATTTGTGCAGTAATCAATGGGATAGTGTTGTTGTATTCGTTAGTATTGGAGATTTGATAAAGTGTCATTATTTAAGGGTGTGGTTCATAAGGAATTTGCTTATGTTGAACTTGAAGACATCCAAGTTGAAGTCAGTTGGGAAACAGGCAAACGGTAGAGAGTTCCACAGGCGTGCAGTTTTAAGAAAGAAGCTTTGTTCATGGAATCTCCGTTTTGATTTAGACACAGATAAAGAGTGGGGAAAATTATTGACAGTGCTTTCAGCTAGACGGGTATTTATCGTGAAAGATTGGCGAGAGGGGACCAGAGATTGGAGCTCAGACGAGCACTTGCCATGGAAATAACGATAAAACAAAGATAGGCTCGCAACGTCTCTTCTGTGGGAGGGAGGTTGCAGGGAAGAGAAAAGAGCATCCCCCACTAAGCCACGAAGAAAAAGATTTCGATAAAAAACAAAAATGCTTGTTAAAGAGAAGATGAAGAAAAAGTCGGTATTATTTATTTTTTTATTTGTTTTATTTATTTTTTGCGTCAAAAAACCTTAAACGTATTTCGTACCTATATCTGCATTTCGCAATTTTTATTTTCCACATAACGTCAGCATTGTTCAGCCATCTTGCTTTTCAACATACGAAAACCCATATCCCCCCTCTCCAAAAAACGTATAAGTATTTATTAAAAAAAAAAAAAAAAAAGATTCAATAGAAAATATTCGCTTCTATCATGAACCCCGTGTCTTGCGTGAAAATTTCTGAACCGGTGTAAGTTCAGGAAAGATCACCAATTATTTTAGTCCGCATATTTTCTTTTTTTCTTTTTTTTTTTTGTTGACTTTTTTTAAATATAATTATACTTGATTAAAAATTAATAATTATACTATTTACAAGATTCTTATCTGAAGTATATTTTTTTTACTAAGGAATAACTACTTATTAAGGCCTGCAAGCTATACGAGGATAAGGATTAATGATTGTACTCGTATAGCTTCCGGGCCTTGATAATCCCCTTAGGGATTTGTTGTATTGTTCCTTTCTTAAGTGTTATTTAAACAGGTTTCGCCCGATGTAACTTCCAACATTTTTCATGTGTATCTCATCAACTTGGAAATCTTTCTCTCGAACTCAGGAATCTTTTCTTTTTTTTTTTTTTTGCCGAATACGTGAACCTGCACGAGATTACGAACGGAACAATGTACTTATTTATTTAATCTACCTGGCTTAGGATCCCTAGCGTAGAGGATAACATTCAGTTGTGACAGTTACACTTTTCCAGATGTTGAAGGTTCAATCTTCAGTGCGGGTCACACTTAAAATACTATTACGAATTACTTAGGATTTTCACCCATCCATGGCTGACGTGACGAGAATATACTACCCACGTAGGTTAGATAAAAGGTTCTGTTAGAAATGCTATTCAGATTCCAGAGTTCGCTAGAAATAGTCCCGAGTTCGGCGAGATGGGCTTTAAGAAAGCTGGAGGTTACATTGGCCGAGTCGATGTGAAAATATCACTCAAGATGAGAACAGTTGTTCGAAGAATTCAGATAATTATAAATATAGGTTAAATAGCAACACAAAGAAGAAGCCAAGAAATAGAAAGTAAGAAACAAACACTTAAATAAATTAGTGTGTATTTATTAAGAAAATTGGAATAAGAATTCGTTTTCCTTTCGTTCTGTAGACATGAATGGGGTGCTGGAGAGTCTGGGTGGTCGGCCATACATAGACTAGGATGTAGGCTGAGGCAATTTATTTCCGGTGACCGGTAATGGAACACCATTCCATCGCCAACTTCAAGGTTGAAATTCAGTTACTTTTTAATTATTCGGTCTGAAATATTTTCTCTTACAGATTGAAACGCGATATATATATATATATATATATATATATATATATATATATATATATATATATGGAAGCCAAGTTTTCAGAAAAAAAAACGATTAAAAAGTTTGCCATATGTCTAAATACACTTTATGTAGAATTTAAAATGCCTAGACCAAAATTAGCAGAGGTTACTTTTGTTTGAAATTTGACCCCAATTGTGACCGCTTAACATTTATTATTTTGGGCTCAAATCAAATTATAAAGTTAGATCCGTGTCGAAGTAAGTTATATCGAAAATTTCAAGTGTTTAGACCCAAAATTGGCGGAGGAGTTTGGTAGAGATCTCAAAGGTCAAATCATTGACCCATAACGGCCAAATTTCTGTTCGAAAACCGATTAAAAAGATTTTTCCAAATCTCAGTAGCACTTATCGCAAATTTCGAGTCCGTACACTGAAAATTGACAGAATTATTTAGTAGTGAAACGTACACAGACAGACAGACACACACACATTTTCACTTATATACATATATATATATATATATGGAGAGAGAGAGAGAGATATATATTTCAAACCCTATTCAAACCCTATATCGTCTGAAAATTTTCACAAAAACGGCCTCTCACCAGACGTTGTGAAAAAAAAAACACTTTTACAATGAACAATATGGAATCAATTTCACATTTAAGGAAATCTATGAGAAAAAAATACCTCCATCTCTTCCTTCAAATATATATATATATATATATATATATATATATATATATATATATATCTTCCTTCTAAGGTTTTGCATTCTGTTTTTTTCACAACATTTGATGAGAGACCGTTATTGTGAAAATTTTCGAACGATATAGGGTTTGAATTTGTCTGAATGGTCTTGAAACAATTGTAACGAACGATGAAATACACTATTTGTTGCTACCAATCCATTCTTTGAGGTCTTGATTTTTGTTAAAACAATATATGAATGCTGAATTACAAACTATGGTCATTTTGAAGTCAAATATGAACAGGTAAAATTATAGAGGAATAAAAGGCGTATCAAATGAGTTATAGGTTGTTTAAAATGTAAATTTTATTATGATAGGGGAGGGTAGAACATCCTTTCGAGAGGATGACAGTAACATTCTCGTACAGAATACAACACGCACATTTGAAGCAAAATAATATTTTCGCACTATTGAGCTGATTTGTTCTGCAAATTTATCACTTACTGGCCCCAGCCACGGTAAACGCAGATATACTGAACATTTATTAAATGTTTGAATTTTGATTACAGTGCAATCCGCTATTTTCATTTGCATAACTGACCTAATCACACCAAGAGAGTTCCTATTTTTGGATAGGGTATCAGTAATTATTTTAAATTCCTCATCCAATTTTGATTTTGAACAAATCATAAGGGCACGATGTGTTAGGGTCCAAATTAAATTAATCATAAGTTTTCGGGAGCAAAATGAATCCAGCGTGTCTACAGTCCCGTGAATGTAGGTTTACGGTATATTGATGTAAGGTTATGTGATGGTGTTTTTATTCCCAGTACATCGCGGAAAGCGATGGACGAGTTACACTCTCCTTCATAAGTATACTGCAACGCGAGATGCATCCTATTAAGTAAAGAGAAAACATTATTTGCTTCTGTTTGATTATTGAAGAGGCAAAATGTGTGGTCCACATAGCGAAATAAAACCAAGGATTTCATGGGTCCAGAGAGCAATTGCTTTTCGTGGAAACAAAAAATATATTCGCCATTATCGGCGCGAAAACTGAGCCCATCGACACACCTTCTATTTGCCGATACATTACATCGTTTAAACTGAATTCAACAGATGTAGTGGCAAATTTCATCAGTTCAACGAATATGCTAAGATTTTTAAATTAAATAATGAGTGAGGACGATTTGGGATTGAAAAAGAGTTTCTGCTAAAGTTCGCTGCACATGACGGGTTTTTTTATAAGGTGGTCAATAATTGAAGACCCGCATGTACTGGCAGTTACGGCTGTTGTTCGGTATGTCAATAACAATTTTGCGCTATTGAGCTAGTTTGCTTTGCGAATTTCTCACTTACTGTCCCCATCCACGGTAAAGGAAGATATACAGGAAATTTATTAATCGTTTGAATTTTACTTACAGTGCAGTCAGCTATTTTCCTTTGACCTTCTGACCTAATTACATCCAAAGGGTACCCATTCTTGGATACGGTATCAATAATTATTTTAAATTCCTCATCCGAATTTGATTATGTTAGAGCCCTAATTAAATTGATCTTACATTTTCGGGGGCAAAATGAATCCCAGCGTGTATACACTCCCGTGAATGTAGGTTTATGGTATATTGATGGAAGGTAACTGGATGGTGTTTTTGTTATCAATATATCGATGAAAGCTATGGACGAGTTAAACTCTCCTTGATAAGTATACTGTAACGCGGTATGCATACTATTGAGTAAGGAGGAAACATTATTTGCCTCTATTTGATTATTGAAGAAGCAAAATGTGTCATCCACAGAGCGAAAATAGACTAACAGTTTCATGAGTCCAGAGAGTAATTTGAAACCCACGAAAATATTCGCCATTATCGGCGCCCAAACTGAGCACATCGAAACACCTTCTTTTTGCCGACACATTACAACGTTGAAACTGAATTCAACAGCTGTAGAGGCACAATTTATCAACTCAACGAATATGCTTTCAGAAATGGGAGGAGGCGATATCTGACTACAATATGAAATATCTATACAGATATGTATAGTCTCTTAAATCGGGACACAAGTAAACAGGTTGCTAATGTCGTAAGAACACATAAATGTATTAACAACCTTAGACCTTTCAATAAAGTCTGCAAAATAAAATGATTCTTTCAAACAGTATTTACTGTAATGATTTAATACAGGTTGTAAAATATTTAAGACCCCTTCTTCAACTTTATGCTGTGATGACCCTAACATAGATAAAATTGGCCTTAAAGGAATACCTACTTTGTGAATTTTCGGTAAACCATATAATCTACGACGGATCGATCCTGAGGGTCTAATCTCAATAGCTATGCTCGACGGAAGTACACCACTCTGAACCCAGTGAACTAATTTCTTTTGGAATTTGTTTTCTAAAGAGGCTTTATGATCATGAGTTGCGCCCATTTTTATAAATTTCTCCGTGTCGTGTAGTATGATAGACATTTTGTCGGCATAATCATAATAATTTAGTATTACAGTCCCTGAACCTTTATCCGGTCTAGTAATGACGAACGATTTATTTTTGCGAAGAGTTTTAATTACTACATAATGTTCTTTGCGCCATTAACATTCTGAATAAGAAATCGGTGTAGCTACGGGCAAGGTCGCTTAATCTTGCTTTTAAATCCCTTACTTTAATTTCAGAGACTGATGAAAGTTGCTCTGCTTGGGCATTGAGGATTTCAAATTCGGAAAATACCTCTTCCCGTTTAACACCACGTTATGGTATGCAAAAGTCTAAACGATGATCAAGTATTAATACTTCAGAGGGGGATAGATCATGTGAAGATAGATTTAAGACTTTCTTGCCGATATTGGCGTTGGTGGTACATCCAAACTTTTTGTATATTAAATGCTGCAATTTACTGTTAAATTTAAGAACTAGTTTTTTATGACCACGTTCTTGTAAAATTGCAATAAACTTTGCCAACCGAATTTTATCAAAATACGATAAAGTGCTCACTGCTTCAGTCCATAATTGCACTTATTTCTCTTTATATCTTTCTAAATTTACCGCTAATTCATCCGTATAATTATAAATAAAAGCATTTTCAATTTTATGTCCTGGTTGTAACCTCGCTTTCTTATTTTAAATAACTCTGTTCCGTCTGCCTGCTTCCCACCTGACTACAACTTGGATGTCTTCAAGTCCAACGTTAACAAATTCTTAATGAACCGCCCTCTTAAGTAAACACTTCATCAAATCTCCACACTAACGTAATGTACTTGCAATAACCCTTATCCCTGAGTGGCTTCCGGGCCTTGATAAGTTGTGACCACTGTGTAAAAAAAAAAAAAAAAATTTTTTTAAATAAACGTTGGACATACTTTATTATTTACACAAGAACGTAGGAATGTTATATTTTCTTGCGTTGATCTTATTTTGCTTTTAATCAGTAGAATCGAGTTTAATTTCTTAATTAAACTAGAATTGTACCTAGTCTTGAGATATTTCATGATTCTTTAAGGGGTATAACATTTATATATCGCAATCATGAAGGAAAGACTTAAATTCATGATTAAAAACGTTAAACGTTTAAAATAAAGTTAACAGGATGAAGAGAAAGGAAGAAAAAATAAATTCAATTCATGATGAAAGAAGAGGCGCCATTTAACATCGCCACAAATCATTTATTCGTTTGCATATTTTAAAACTGAACATTAATCAGAAGTTACATTTCCAGGGCATTCATCGTCGAGCACAAATATCAGATGACCTGATGTAGTAAACAAACACGGAAAGAATTTGATGAAAGACATTATTATTATTATTATTATTATTATTATTATTATTATTATTATTATTATTATTTATTTATTTATTTATTTATTTACTTATTCCGAATTAGTCCACAGAGCAACATTAAAATATCATGTTTGAGCGTATTGTACGACCGGATAACTAGTACGTTCTAAGATAGAGTACTGCGTAGGAGCTTATAAGAGTACAATTTCCTTCCTTGACAGGATACAAAACCGACTTCGGAATCTAGTGGGTGAGTACCTTTGTGTCTTCCTACTTCCAACAGAAGATACCTTGCAAGTCTGTATCGGCTTTAACGTTACTTTTATGGTAGGTTCTCGAGAGAGCTTCTATCTTGCCCCCAGGTAAAACGTTCACAACAAATACTCACCTACCTACCACAACAGCAATTTCTCCCACTTTCAATCTGTTCTCGAATCTAAACGAAAATTCCATGACAAGAGTTTCTTTCCTGGATCTGTCTTTCTGTGGGACACAATACCGTGGGTGTTGCTTCCCAGCTGACTATAGCATAGTCTTTTTCACATCTAATGTAAATACGTTCTTGTTGAGTCTTAAATAACCAATACGAATTCCACCATTACTATTCATATTGCCTTACCATCTATATAATACATATTAACCGTTATCCTCGCGTGGCTTCTAGTTCTTCATAAGCAGTGACCCTTAAGTAAAATTAAAAATAGATAAATATCATTTTTTTTAGCAATCGATCCAGACAAGGCATGAAGCCAGTTAAGGTAAGAAACTAACACCATCAGCAACAAAAATACGCCGTTGGTGAAGTAGTTATATATGTTTGTTTGTTTTTTATTGGAATCTTTTGAGATGAGTAAATTGTAGATTCAACGTCTCTATTGAGTGTGTCATGGGCCCCTGGTGATCATTGTCTGAAGATAGCGGTTTCAATCCTACCCAAAGCAGGCCAGTGGATGAGTTGGCCAAAACATGGTGGAATGCAGTAATTGCTAGGATACGGTTAAGAAACACAGCATCCCCATCACGTAGCGGTTAACCATCTGAAGAAGGCCAGAGCTATAATTGTCCGAAGCCCGGTGAAACAACCACTATGACGATGAGGACAATAGTTCGCAAGATAATAGTCCGCAATTAAATAAATAAATGTAGGTGTTTCAAGTTCGAAAGCCACAACAAGAATGTATCCTGACTTGGATGAGCACCTACTCAAATGGTGCCAAATATTTGCCTTTTGCATGACTTAAAATCGAGTACTTTGTTTTTTCTACTCATACGAACATATATTTATATGTTAATCCACGGACAGTTTCGGTGTATCATAGTTTCTTCAATGCAACACTCCCAAGCCAGGGACTAAACTCAGTTGACAGTTGACACCTCCTACCAACATGCTACGGGAGAAGCGTTCGTAAATGATATATATTTATATAAACACTAGCAGGGCTACACGATGTTGCCCGGGGCAAAGATGTAACATATTTAGATTAAAATTCTATCTTTCCCCCCTCTCTCTCCGTCTCTCTCTCTCTCTCTCTCTCTCTCTCTCTCTCTCTCTCTCTCTCTCTCTCTCTCTCTCTCTCTATCCGTGTGCCTTTTTTCATCATCCGTTTTACTCATCTCCATCACGAAAACCAGCTTTCCTCCCTATCCAGTCTATTTATCCATAGCTGGGCACGGACACAAATATACACAGATAACTGCCCGTCATATGATAGATTCCCCTAGGAATGAGTCGGCATTTCCTTTCCAAAATTGTACATAACACTGAAAAAACGACTTCTATTGCTCTACCTCTTTTTATCCGCCTCTCTATCTTTCTCTCTTTACCCCTCTCCCTTCTTTTGTCGCTTGCACAGTCCATCCCTCTCTAGTTGAACACACACAGAAAACTCTTCTTCATAAAATAGATTTCTTGAGGAAGGAGTCGACATTTTCTTTCAAAATTTGTACATAATAACACTAAAAAACCGACACACCCTAACGTAAACTGACCCAATTGGCCCTAAAAATTAATGAATGTTTTTTTTCTAAATTTTAGATGTTATTCATCCAGGTTGATGCCAGTCAAGATTATACCAACTTTGTTGGCATCTGTTTTGTAGTTTGTTTTTTTTTGGTCTTTCTGATAGAGTAAGTAAGACAAGGTTCAAAACAGAGTCGCCAACCTGATAGGTCCTGAACTGTCATCTAAGCTTCAGCCTCTGTCCCATCGACGAAATGTTGCATCCCTTTGCCTGTTCTACTAATACTTTAATGGTGAATACTCTGACGAACTGCAACCACTTGTACCTCTTCGACGTGACTACCCCCGATAAACCCGACAAGCAACTAAGTCCCATCCATTTACAGTAGAGATTCCTAGGTGTAAGAAAGCCTTTTACTCCAATAGTTTCTTCCCCAGAACTGCGAGTCTTTGGAACTCCCAATCCAGGATTCTGCTTTCCCAACTGTACTGATATGCAGAAGTTCAAGTGTAATGTGAACAAACATCTTTCTACTCATCTTCCTTCATAATGCCACCGCTAATTGTCCCCAATAGTAGCCCCCTACTTCAAAGTGGCACTTGCCTTGTTTGGGGTGAAGATTGAATAAAAAAAATAAAAAATTAAAAATAAATCAAAATAAATAAATAAGAAAACTACCCGTGTTTCTTAAATTTCTTTAGCACAAAAATGATTAAAATGCATGACGACATCACTTTTAACCCTGAATGCGTATGCCGTCGAAAGTTTTAAAAACAATTGCATTGTATGACTTTGTAAAGGTTATTATTTTTTAATAATTAAAATTTTGAAATAGAAACTACTTTAGATATGAAAAATTAATCAATCGGTGTGTCGGCACGTTTTGGGAGTAGGGGAGGATTTGAGTTAAGTCACGTCTTCTTGCTGCATATATATATATATATATATATATATATATATATATACATATATATACATACATATATATACATATATATACATATATACATACATACATATATATACATATATATATATATATATGTATATATATGTATATATATATGTATATATATGTATATATATATGTATATGTATATATATATGTATATATATATATATGTATATGTATATATATATATGTATGTATATGTATATATGTATGTATATATATATGTATATATATATGCATATGTATATATATATATGTATATATATATGTATATATATATGTATATATATATGTATATATATATATATATATATATATATATATATATATATATATATATATATATATATTGTAAAAGAGCCGGTGTTGTAGATATTTTTATTTGTAGAACAATAACACAGTAACATCGTTAGTCAAATATATTATTTATTTAGTTTAGGTAACTTGTATCATATATATATATATGTATATATATATATATATATATATATATATATATATATATATGATACAAGTTACCAAAACTAAATAAATAATATATTTGACTAACGATGTTACCGTGTTATTGTTCTACAAATAAAAATATCTAAAACACCGGCTCTTTTACAATAGCTACTAAGAACACTACTCGAAAATCAATGTAGGTACTGAAATTCTTGGAGAGTTAGGTAAGCATGAAAGATCGCGATCAGATATCAAGAAAAGAGACCCATATATATATATATATATATATATATATATATATATATATATATATATATATATATATATATATATATATGCGGATTTTCTTTATAGAGGCCCTGACCCCCTCCCCTCTTTTCCTGAGGCGGTGTTCGTTGAACTCATGGAACTTGCTACGAAGTCAGTTTCCTTTAGTTTCAACGATGTAATGTATCGCCAGTTCGACGGTATATCTATGGGATCTCCCCTTGGCCCAACTTTGGCCAATATTTTTGCGGGCTTTTTAGTACAGATGTTGTTTGACAAGTGCCCTAGACCAGCATTTTACATGCCTTATGTTGACGACACTTTTTCTTGTTTCGCAACGCATGATTAAGCTGTGTCCTTTTTCCACTTATTAAATAATTTACACCCTTCTCTCAAATTTACGATGGAGGTGGAAAAAGATAACTCCCTTCCTTTCCTTGATGTGTTAGTTTCTAAACGTGGGCTTTCCTTTATGACATCTATTTATAGAAAACCCACTTTCACTGGTCTTTATCTCAGTTGGGATTCCTTTGCACCCACAACCAGGAAACTTAATCTTATTAGAAACCTAACCCATCGGGCACTTGCTATTTGTTCCCCACCTTTTATTGATGTGGAAATTGAAAACATTAAAAGGATTTTTATTATGAATGGATATCCACCTCCATTAGTTAACTTAGTTATTAATAAGAAAATTCAATCCTTTTCTGAGCTACCAAAATACGGTCCATGTAGATTTCCGGTATACCTTAAGTTACCCTGGATTGGACCTGAAGGCCAACTTATTTGCGATAAGATTTCCTCTCTAGTGTCTTCTTATTTTGGTGCTCTATCGCTCCGTATTGCTTTTTCCACAAAAATCGCCTTTCCCTCATTTCGTAAGGATGTCTTGCCTATCTCTCAAACAAGTAATATTATTTATAAATTTCAATGTCGGTGTGGTGCCGTCTATATAGGCAAGACGACCCAGCGTCTTCAGGTCAGAATCGCCCAACATGTTCCCCGTTTCATCCGAGATCATCAACCTACCACCAGAAAATCTCAACTGATAGAATCGTCCATCGACCAACACTTGGTCGATAAAAAGGAGTGCGGTCTTGTTTTCTCTCCGCCGTGTTTTTCTGTTTTGTACCGAGGACGCACAAAGTTCCACCTGTCTGTCCTCGAAGCACTTGCCATCATTGCCAGCCCCCCTACTTTGTACAAGCAGAGAAACCTCCGGCTTCAATTAGAATTATTTGGGTAGTTAGTTTTTTTTTTGTTTTGTTTTATTAACCTCCTCTCCGCTCTTACTCCATACCACTACCAAATATTCTAAAAAAATAATAATTTTCAGATTTATGACCCTTGAAAATGTTAGTCTGAGCGAAAAGCGCTTCGGGTGTATTTTAACGATCCTGTTTTTAATCGACTTATTTATTTTATTGAATTGTACATGTGTTACATGGAACTTGCCCCATTTTTTTTTTCCTTTTCCTCACCCCGTTTTGCATCTTATTTTAGTTGATTGAATTTACGCGATTGTTCACTTCTTTATAATTATTCTAAAATTTTGCCAATCGAATAAAGATATATATATATATATATATATATATATATTAAAAATGATTTAATGTTGGTGTTTTTTTTCTGGTATATTGTTAAATAAGGAATTATTTCGAGTTAACATCCAATTATTATTACGCATGGAAACTTGAGAAAATCACGTTTGAAATATGTCAAGATTATTGTGAATAAGTGGAATGACCCAGCATCAGGTCAAATTCAGTCGCCATGTTGCTTTGCTTTCGTTTATTCATGCAACATTGACACTTTTCAAGCGTGTTTTCCCCAAGTTACATGCGTAATACTAAACGGATTTTAATTTGGAATGATTGTTTATTTATTAATATTTGATAAAAACAACATAAAGCCATATCAAATGCCTGTACAAAACTTCTCGTCGACTTCCGCCCTAACCGCGATTTTTAACGCTTACCGACAATTATTCTACACAACCCGTATTCTGTTTTTTATTATCATTACATTTTCACCTCAAACAAGGTACAGTGCCATTTTGATGTACTGGGCTACTATTAGGGACATAGGTTGAAGGGATACTATGTAGGTAGTTGAGCAACAAGATGTCTGTTCACATTACACTTGAACTTCTGCATGTCAGTACAGTTGGGGAAGCATGAACCCACAAGGGAATTCCAAAGTCTAACAGTTCTGGGGAAGAAACTATCAGAGTAGAAGGCTTTCTTGCATCTAGGGACCGCTACCGTTTAGGGGTGGGACTTTGCCGCTTGTTGGGTTTATCGGGGATATTTACTTTGAGGGGGTGTAAGAGCTTGTAGTTCGTCGGAGCATCCACCATTAAACTGCTTGTATATAAATAAGTCTTAAAACTGGGTTGATCGGGGCTCCACACCCATATAAACAGTCCCTGCCAATATCATGCTTTTCAGATTTTACTGATATGCAGAGTTTCCAGTATATTTTTTTATTTCTTGATTATTCGATTTTCACCCCAAACAAGGCACAGTGTCACATTGAAGTGTGGACTTACTATTGAGGACATACGTTACAGGGATGTTATGAAGGGAGATGAGCAGCAAGATGTCTGTTCACATTACACTTAAACTTCTGCAAGCCAGTACAGTTGGGAAAGCAGAATCCCCGAAGGGAGTTCCAACGTCTAGCAGTTATTGAAAGAAAGTATTGGAGTAGAAGGCTTTCTTACACCTAGGGATATCTACTGTGTAGGGTGAGAGTTAGCTGCTTGTCAGGTTTGTCGGGGGTATTTACTTCGAGGGGTAATTACGTCGAGGGGGTATTTACATCGAGGGGGTACAAGTGCTTATAGTTCGTCAGAGCATCAACCCTTAAAATACTTGTAGAACAGGCAGAGGGATGCAACATTTCCTTGATGGAACAGAGGCTGAAGTTTTGGTGACAGTTAAGGCCATATCGGATTGGCAACTCTCTTTTGAACCCTGTAGACAAAACATCTCGCTACTGGACTCCCTGAACAGTGTTCCTGTAGACGTGGTTTCAAAAAGTGGCTTCTAGAGTCCACGTGACACTGTGCCCTACTTCGGATAAATGAGAATTTAAAAAAAAAATGAAAATAATGATAACAGTAGATCCGTTAGGATTCGAACCTGGCGTCATCTATTTCATAGACCACGGCGGCGTCCGTTAGGTCAATCATGTGCCGTTATTATCTAGCAATGTGTGAGCCTGCGTGATAGTTGCCCGCCATTTTCTACTTAAGTCTTCTATGGAGGACTAATCGCCACGGGCACTCGACCTTCGTTCGGCAATGAACACACGTGTTTAGGACTGGCTTTACTCTCGGACTGATCTTATCTAAAAACAAACAAAACATCTCCCTTCCCCTTCGCCAATACAAACGCTTGTGCTGGTCGTCCGCCCTTCTTACCACCACCTTCGACCACCCGTCGCAGTTCTTTGCCACCCAGCAGCTGCGAGGCAGACAAAATAAAATAAATAAAGACAAAAATAAAAGTCGCATAAATTGAACACCATTCACCTGTGCCTGGATTACATACCTGTCAAGGTGGGGAAATGCACACCTGGCTGTGTCTGTGTGTGCGTTCTTATCGTGAAGCTAATATGATGAGAAAAAAAAACAATGACAAATAACAAAAAATAACATCTACTGTAATGCAACTGACGATAGAAACGTCGAGGCCTATCTTTTTTGATACTCTATATAAACGAGTAGTTATAAAAGACGAACAAGTGCCTACGTCTACTCACTTGTTACACATTTCTTCGAAACTATATATATACTTTGGTATAAAGAGTCCTATTTATCCCCCGACTAAATGTATGTATATCCTTATTAAATAAATGACTCATTCTATATATACTAATATGAGTAAAAATAAAATAAAAATGCAAGCGATGGTTGACGTTATGTTATTTTAGAAGGAAAACCGGAAATTAATCAAATAGTAATAAACGTTTCGTCCTTATTTCAGGGGACATCATCAGGATTTCGTAGGAAAAATGTAGAAGAAAAACGATTACAGATCACATGCGGGTGAAAAAGGAAAAAATGCTAAACTGGGCCGAAACTATAAATGTGCGTCTGGACACACACACACACACACACACACACACACACACATATATATATATATATATATATATATATATATATATATATATATATATATATAGAGAGAGAGAGAGAGAGAGATACAGCAGAAAAACTTTGAGGGGGGATTCACTAATCAAGGAAAAAGCAAATTCTAAAATCAAATATAAATATTGTTATTTATATCTTAATCCCAACCAAATGAGAAAAGCTCAATACATTCACTGACAATAGTAGACCTTTTGTGACTACAAATACATAGAAATGTTTAAAAGATTTTAGCGTGATATATTGGATTATCTTGCTAACAGTTTTGCATTTGATGAGAAGAATTTGCATTCTTTGAAACTTCGCGGATTAAGGAGTACCTAGTTACCAGCTTTGGAGTATTCTACCGAATAATAAAAACTTTTTTGTAAATTTCTACTTTACATCTCTGTTCTTATTATTTACACATACACACACAAACACAAACGCACACACACACACACACACACATATATATATATATATATATATTTATATAAGAACAAGTAGTTAATAAAACATGTTAAAAAAACTTTGAAAAAGAGTTAAAATAATATTTAATATTAAAATGGAAACACTAAATAAGTGGATAGTCCTTGGTCCGCGGAGTTTCGAAGAAATACTTTCCTTCTCATAAGAGGGTAGGATTTAGCAAAATGCGGGATCGGATTTTGCTTGCAAAAGTATTTACTGAAACTACAAGTAAGTCACAGATCTTACTTTGTAACAAAAAGTGAAGCACAGGAAATATGGTGAAGAAAAAAGCGATTTCACGTGAATGGATAGTCTGGTGAAGGGTAAAATTTCTAATAAGGGTAAAATCCAAAAATTCAAAATCCAAAAAAGTTGGTTAAATTTCCATTTCCAGAGGTAAAATTCAAGGAAATCGCGTAATTGGAAGATGCTCCAAAATAATCCAAATATTCCAGGTTGAAAACATTCAAAAGATTGAACTCATTGAATTCCAACAAGAGGTGTTGATAGTACTCAATCAAAGAGAGCAAATTTCTTTTTTTTTTTAATATTTTGTTTATGTAAATATAGTCATATATTGCTACGATGTGCAGACCGTTTCAATCATTATTGATTTCATCATGCAAAAAAAAATTTGAAAATTTTTAAAAAGTTGAAGAATTTTTTTTCTTTTAGAGGGGAAGATATCTTACCATCTCTAACGTATAGCATGGTTTAAAGGCATTATGAGGCAAGACCCTTAAAACAACGCTATAGTTTAGATATGGTCAAATATTTATTCCTCTAAAATTATAAAAACGTATGCATATCGTAGCAAAATATGAATATATTTAAACAAGAAAGTAAACGATATTTTCGGAAGCCATGCCTTCTTTTCGATTGACTAGCTTTAATTTACACCTTCGTTAATTCTGGTTTGGCGATGGACGCAACGGCAAAGACGTCACGTTTTTTTTTATTTTTTTTTTTCACGTTCTTTTCCTCCCTCGCGGTAGGGATGCGATCCTGTTCGCCTACTACCACTTTCTTTTTTTCTTTTTTCTTTTTTTTTTTTTTTTGCTCGACACACACCTCCAAAC